>NW_027254544.1:0-127500 GCF_044704955.1 Pristiophorus japonicus | reverse complement strand
AGATCGGGGCGGAGGAGCGGCGAGAGATCGGGGCGGAGGAGCGGAGAGAGATCGGGGGCGGAGGAGCGGCGAGAGATCGGGGCGGAGGAGTATCGAGAGATCGGGGCGGAGGAGCGGCGAGAGATCGGGGGCGGAGGAGCGGCGAGAGATCGGGGCGGAGGAGCGGCGAGAGATCGGGATGGAGGGGCGAGAGATCGGGGCGGAGGAGGGGCGAGAGATCGGGGCGGAGGAGCGGCGAGAGATCGGGACGGAGGAGCGGCGAGAGATCGGGGCGGAGGAGCGGCGAGAGATCGGGGCGGAGGAGCGGCGAGAGATCGGGGGCGGAGGAGCGGCGAGAGATCGGGGGCGGAGGAGCGGCGAGAGATCGGGGCGGAGGAGCGGCGAGAGATCGGGGCGGAGGAGCGGCGAGAGATCGGGGGCGGAGAGAGATCGGGGCGGAGGAGCGGCGAGAGATGAGGCGGAGGAGCGGCGAGAGATCGGGATGGAGGGGCGAGAGATCGGGGCGGAGGAGGGGCGAGAGATCGGGGCGGAGGAGCGGCGAGAGATCGGGATGGAGGGGCGAGAGATCGGGGCGGAGGAGGGGCGAGAGATCGGGGCGGAGGAGCGGCGAGAGATCGGGGCGGAGGAGTATCGAGAGATCGGGGCGGAGGAGCGGCGAGAGATCGGGGCGGAGGAGCGGCGAGAGATCGGGGCGGAGGAGCGGCGAGAGATCGGGGCGGAGGAGTATCGAGAGATCGGGGCGGAGGAGCGGCGAGAGATCGGGGGCGGAGGAGCGGCGAGAGATCGGGGCGGAGGAGTATCGAGAGATCGGGGCGGAGGAGCGGCGAGAGATCGGGGGCGGAGGAGCGGCGAGAGATCGGGGCGGAGGAGCGGCGAGAGATCGGGATGGAGGGGCGAGAGATCGGGGCGGAGGAGGGGCGAGAGATCGGGGCGGAGGAGCGGCGAGAGATCGGGACGGAGGAGCGGCGAGAGATCGGGGCGGAGGAGCGGCGAGAGATCGGGGCGGAGGAGCGGCGAGAGATCGGGGGCGGAGGAGCGGCGAGAGATCGGGGGCGGAGGAGCGGCGAGAGATCGGGGCGGAGGAGCGGCGAGAGATCGGGGCGGAGGAGCGGCGAGAGATCGGGGGCGGAGAGAGATCGGGGCGGAGGAGCGGCGAGAGATCGGGGCGGAGGAGCGGCGAGAGATGAGGCGGAGGAGCGGCGAGAGATCGGGATGGAGGGGCGAGAGATCGGGGCGGAGGAGGGGCGAGAGATCGGGGCGGAGGAGCGGCGAGAGATCGGGATGGAGGGGCGAGAGATCGGGGCGGAGGAGGGGCGAGAGATCGGGGCGGAGGAGCGGCGAGAGATCGGGATGGAGGGGCGAGAGATCGGGGCGGAGGAGGGGCGAGAGATCGGGGCGGAGGAGCGGCGAGAGATCGGGGCGGAGGAGTATCGAGAGATCGGGGCGGAGGAGCGGCGAGAGATCGGGGCGGAGGAGCGGCGAGAGATCGGGGCGGAGGAGCGGCGAGAGATCGGGGCGGAGGAGAGGCGAGAGATCGGGGCGGAGGAGTATCGAGAGATCGGGGCGGAGGAGCGGCGAGAGATCGGGGGCGGAGGAGGGGCGAGAGATCGGGGCGGAGGAGTATCGAGAGATCGGGGCGGAGGAGCGGCGAGAGATCGGGGCGGAGGAGCGGCGAGAGATCGGAGCGGAGGAGCGGCGAGAGATCGGAGCGGAGGAGGGGCGAGAGATCGGGGCGGAGGAGCGGCGAGAGATCGGGGCGGAGGAGCGGCGAGAGATCGGGGCGGAGGAGTATCGAGAGATCGGGGGCGGAGGAGCGGCGAGAGATCGGGGCGGAGGAGTATCGAGAGATCGGGGCGGAGGAGAGGCGAGAGATCGGGGCGGAGGAGCGGCGAGAGATCGGGGCGGAGGAGCGGCGAGAGATCGGGGCGGAGGAGTATCGAGAGATCGGAGCGGAGGAGCCGGCGAGAGATCGGGGCGGAGGAGCGGCGAGAGATCGGGGCGGAGGAGCGGCGAGAGATCGGAGCGGAGGAGCGGCGAGAGATCGGAGCGGAGGAGGGGCGAGAGATCGGGGCGGAGGAGC
Source organism: Pristiophorus japonicus (assembly GCF_044704955.1). Lineage (NCBI taxonomy): Eukaryota > Metazoa > Chordata > Chondrichthyes > Pristiophoridae > Pristiophorus > Pristiophorus japonicus. The sequence continues at coordinate 125,420 of NW_027254544.1, read as the reverse complement.
GGCGAGAGATCGGGGCGGAGGAGTATCGAGAGATCGGGGCGGAGGAGCGGCGAGAGATCGGGGCGGAGGAGTATCGAGAGATCGGGGCGGAGGAGCGGCGAGAGATCGGGGCGGAGGAGCGGCGAGAGATCGGGGCGGAGGAGCGGCGAGAGATCGGGGCGGAGGAGCGGCGAGAGATCGGGGCGGAGGAGCCGGCGAGAGATCGGGGCGGAGGAGCGGCGAGAGATCGGAGCGGAGGAGCGGCGAGAGATCGGGGGCGGAGGAGGGGCGAGAGATCGGGGCGGAGGAGCGGCGAGAGATCGGGGCGGAGGAGCGGCGAGAGATCGGAGCGGAGGAGGGGCGAGAGATCGGAGCGGAGGAGCGGCGAGAGATCGGGGGCGGAGGAGCGGCGAGAGATCGGGGCGGAGGAGCGGCGAGGTATCGGGGCGGAGGAGCGGCGAGGTATCGGGGGCGGAGGAGCGGCGAGAGATCGGGGCGGAGGAGCGGCGAGGTATCGGGGCGGAGGAGCGGCGAGAGATCGGGGCGGAGGAGCGGCGAGAGATCGGGGCGGAGGAGCGGCGAGAGATCGGAGCGGAGGAGGGGCGAGAGATCGGGGCGGAGGAGCGGCGAGAGATCGGGGCGGAGGAGCGGCGAGGGATCGGGGGTGAAGGAGCGGCGAGAGATCGGAGCGGAGGAGCGGCGAGGTATCGGGGCGGAGGAGCGGCGAGAGATCGGGGCGGAGGAGCGGCGAGAGATCGGGGCGGAGGAGCGGCGAGGTATCGGGGCGGAGGAGCGGCGAGAGATCGGGGCGGAGGAGCGGCGAGAGATCGGGGCGGAGGAGCGGCGAGAGATCGGAGCGGAGGAGGGGCGAGAGATCGGGGCGGAGGAGCGGCGAGGGATCGGGGGTGAAGGAGCGGCGAGAGATCGGGGCGGAGGAGCGGCGAGAGATCGGGGCGGAGGAGCGGTGAGAGATCGGGGCGGAGGAGTATCGAGAGATCGGGGCGGAGGAGCGGCGAGAGATCGGGGCGGAGGAGGGGCGAGAGATCGGGGCGGAGGAGCGGCGAGAGATCGGGGCGGAGGAGCGGCGAGAGATCGGGGCGGAGGAGCGGCGAGAGATCGGGGCGGAGGAGGGGCGAGAGATCGGGGCAGAGGAGCGGCGAGAGATCGGGGCGGAGGAGCGGCGAGAGATCGGGGCGGAGGAGCGGCGAGAGATCGGGGCGGAGGAGTATCGAGAGATCGGGGCGGAGGAGCGGCGAGAGATCGGGGCGGAGGAGCGGCGAGAGATCGGGGCGGAGGAGCGGCGAGAGATCGGGGGCGGAGGAGCGGCGAGAGATCGGGGGCGGAGGAGGGGCGAGAGATCGGGGGCGGAGGAGCGGCGAGAGATCGGGGCGGAGGAGCGGCGAGAGATCGGGGCGGAGGAGCCGGCGAGAGATCGGGGGCGGAGGAGCGGCGAGAGATCGGGGCGGAGGAGCGGCGAGAGATCGGGGGCGGAGGAGCGGCGAGAGATCGGGAAGGAGGAGCGGAGAGAGATCGGGGGCGGAGGAGCGGCGAGAGATCGGGGCGGAGGAGCGGCGAGAGATCGGGGGCGGAGGAGCGGCGAGAGATCGGGGGCGGAGGAGCGGCGAGAGATCGGGGGTGGAGGAGGAGAGGCGAGAGATCGGGGCGGAGCAGCGGCGAGAGATCGGGGGCGGAGGAGGAGAGGCGAGAGATCGGGGCGGAGGAGCGGCGAGAGATCGGGGGTGGAGGAGCGGCGAGAGATCGGGGGCGGAGGAGCGGCGAGAGATCGGGGGCGGAGGAGCGGCGAGAGATCGGGGCGGAGGAGCGGGGAGAGATCGGGGGTGGAGGAGGAGAGGCGAGAGATCGGGGCGGAGGAGCGGCGAGAGATCGGGGCGGAGGAGCGGGGAGAGATCGGGGGCGGAGGAGCGGCGAGAGATCGGGGGCGGAGGAGCGGCGAGAGATCGGGGGCGGAGGAGCGGCGAGAGATCGGGGGCGGAGGAGCGGCGAGAGATCGGGGGCGGAGGAGCGGCGAGAGATCGGGGCGGAGGAGCGGCGAGAGATCGGGGCGGAGGAGGAGAGGCGAGAGATCGGGGGCGGAGGAGCGGCGAGAGATCGGGGCGGAGGAGGAGAGGCGAGAGATCGGGGGCGGAGGAGCGGCGAGAGATCGGGGCGGAGGAGCGGCGAGAGATCGGGGGCGGAGGAGCGGCGAGAGATCGGGGCGGAGGAGGAGCGGCGAGAGATCGGGGGCGGAGGAGAGGCGAGAGATCGGGGCGGAGAGAGATCGGGGCGGAGAGAGATCGGGGCGGAGAGAGATCGGGGCGGAGGTGAGGCGAGGGATCGGGGCGGAGGAGAGGCGAGAGATCGGGGCGGAGAGAGATCGGGGCGGAGGAGCGGCGAGAGATCAGGGCGGAGAGAGATCGGGGCGGAGAGAGATCGGGGCTGAGAGAGATCGGGGCGGAGAGAGATCGGGGCGGAGAGAGATCGGGGGCGGAGGTGAGGCGAGGGATCGGGGCGGAGGAGAGGCGAGAGATCGGGGCGGAGAGAGATCGGGGCGGAGAGAGATCGGGGCGGAGAGAGATCGGGGGCGGAGAGAGATCGGGGGCGGAGGTGAGGCGAGGGATCGGGGCGGAGAGAGATCGGGGCGGAGAGAGATCGGGGGCGGAGAGAGATCGGGGGCGGAGAGAGATCGGGGGCGGAGGTGAGGCGAGGGATCGGGGCGGAGAGAGATCGGGGCGGAGAGAGATCGGGGGCGGAGAGAGATCGGGGGCGGAGGTGAGGCGAGGGATCGGGGCGGAGAGAGATCGGGGGCGGAGGTGAGGCGAGGGATCGGGGCGGAGAGAGATCGGGGCGGAGAGAGATCGGGGCGGAGAGAGATCGGGGGCGGAGGTGAGGCGAATGAGGGTACGGGGCCCAGAAGAGGCGAGGGCCAAGGGGCAGCACGGGCCCAGCCCACACTGTGCGATATGTGGGCGCACTAGGTCCATGCAGCAGAGCAGGTCTCCAGTCGTCCTGGGTAACCCTTGCCCCTGGACCAAGGCCTCGCTCTGTCAAGCCCCGTGTGGTGGCTGGTGTGCAACGGTCACCCCACGTTAAAACAATCCACCCACAGGCATCTTCCACCCTTCAGGATGGAGTTGAGGATCTGGAACATCGGGTCCTTCACTGAAACATCTGTGAACTCATGTGGAAGCAAGTCATCCTGGTTGGAGGGACCGCCGATGATGAGGATATATGGACCCAGAGTGGGAGATGGGGAAAGGGAACAGGGGGTGGTCACGGAGCGAGGTACGAACATGGGCAGGAATGGGATCTTCTTAAAGGGGCCTCACCACCAGGAGCAATAGGTGACAAGCAACCTCCTTCTGAGGTAACGAACCTGCCAGCACCTTTCCACAATACAGGAGCCATTACAGGAAATCAAACTTTCTCCCTCCCAGAGATCCTCATCTTTAATATAATCTGCAGCAGCTGCACTCTCCTGTTCTCAACCCACCTTCTCTCTCTCCCCACTCTCTCTCTCTCTCCCTCTCTTTCTCCATCGCCACATTCTCTCTCTCCCTCACTCTTTGCCAACTCCCTTTCCCTCTCCCTCTCTTTTAACACATTCTTTCTCTCTCTCTCTCTCTCTCTCCCTCTCTCTTTCTCAGGCACCATGTTCTTTCTCTTGTTCTATCTCTCCATCCTCCTCTCTCCTTGTCTCCCTCTCTCTCTCTCTCTCTCTCTTCCCCTCCCCTGTCTATCCCCCTCTCTCTGGATCTCCCACTCGGCACATTCTCTCCTTTACATTCTCTCACGTTCTCACTCCCTCTCCCCTCTTGTCTCTCCCTTGTTCTCCCCCTCCACCGCCCCCTCTCCTTTACTCCTTCCCTCACTCTCTTTCTCTGCCCCCACATTCTCTCCTTTACTCTTCATCTCTATTTCTCTGTTACCACCTTCTCTCTCTTTCTCTCTCCCTCTCTCTCCTTCACTTATTCTCTCCCCCTCTCTCCCCTCTTTCTCCCTTTCTCTCTTCCCTCTCTCACCCCCTCTCTCCCCTCTTTCTCCCTTCTCTCTTCCCTCTCTCACTCCCTTTCTCCCTCCCCATCTCTTTCTCTCTGTCTCTCCGTCTCTCCCTCTCTCTTTCTGTCAGCACAGTTTATCTCTCCCTTTCTCGCTCTCTCTCTCTCTCCCTCTATCATCACATTCTCTCTATCCCTTACTATCTCCCTCTCACTATCAACAACTTCTCTCTCTTTCTCCCTCATTCCTCTCTTTCTCCTCTCTCTCTATCTCTCCTCTCACTCCCCTTCCTTCACTTTCTCCCTCTCTCTCTCTTCTCTCCCTCCCCCTCTTTATCTGTTACCACATTCTCTCTATTTCTGTTTCCCTTTCACCACATTTTTGCTCTCTTTCTCTCTCCCCTCCCCTTTCTCGTTCTCTCCCTCCCTCTCTTTCTCTATCACCACATTCTCTCTTCCTCTCTTTTTCTCTCTCCCTCTCTCTTTCTCTCCTTGTCTCTCTCTCTTTCCTCTCTTTCTCTCCCTCCCTCTCTTTCTCTCTCCCCCTCTTTCTCTTCATGTCTCTCTTTCTCTCCCTCTCACTTTCTCTCTCTCTATCCCTTTCCCCTCTCCTCTCTCTCCCTCTCTCTCCCTCCCTCTCTCTCTCTGTTACCACAACCTCTCTCTCCCCTCTTTCTCTCCCTGTCTCTCTTTCTCTCCCTCCCTCTCTTTCTCTCTCCCCCTCTTTCTCTCCCTGTCTCTCTTTCTCTTTCTCTCCCTCTCGCTCTTTCTCTCTCTCTCTATCCCTTTCCCCTCTCTCTCTTTCTCCCTCTCCCTCCCGCTCTCTCTCTCTGTCACCACATACTATAGAACAGTATGTTACAGAACCTACAAGGGAGCAAGCTATTTTAGATCTGGTCCTGTGTAATGAGACAGGAATAACAAACGATCTCCTAGTAAAAGATCCTCTCGGAATGAGTGATCACAGTATGGTTGAATTTGTAATACAGATTGAGGGTGAGGAAGTAGTGTCTCAAATGAGCGTACTATGCTTAAACAAAGGGGACTACAGTGGGATGAGGGCAGAGTTAGCTAAAGTAGACTGGGAACACAGACTAAACGGTGGCACAATTGAGGAACAGTGGAGGACTTTTAAGGAGCTCTTTCATAGTGCTCAACAAAAATATATTCCAGTGAAAAAGAAGGGCAGTAAGAGAAGGGATAACCAGCCGTGGATAACCAAGGAAATAAAGGAGAGTATCAAATTAAAAACCAATGTGTATAAGGTGGCCAAGGTTAGTGGGAAACTAGAAGATTGGGAAAATTTTAAACAACAGCAAAGAATGACTAAAAAAGCAATAAAGAAAGGAAAGATAGATTACAAATAGCTGAGACCTTAAACAATTATTTTGCTTCGGTCTTCACAGTGGAAGACACAAAAACCATACCAAAAATTGCTGGTCACAGGAATGTGGGAAGGGAGGACCTTGAGACAATCACTATCACTAGTGGGGTAGTGCTGGACAGGCTAATGGGACACAAGGTAAACAAGTTCCCCGGTCCTGATGAAATGCATCCCAGGGTATTAAAAGAGATGGCGGAAGTTATAGCAGATGCATTCGTTATAATCTACCAAAATTCTCTGGACTCTGGGGAGGTACCAGCGGATTGGAAAGCAGCTAATGTAACGCCTCTGTTTAAAAAAGGGGGCAGACAAAAGGCAGGTAACTATAGGCTGGTTAGTTTAACATCTGTAGTGGGGAAAATGCTTGAAACTATCATTAAGGAAGAAATAGCGGGACATCTGGATAGGAATAGTGCAATCAAGCAGACGCAGCATGGATTCATGAAGGGGGAATCATGTTTAACTAATTTACTGGAATTCTTTGAGAATATAACGAGCATGGTGGATAGAGGTGTACCGATGGATGTGGTGTATTTAGATTTCCAAAAGGCATTCGATAAGGTGCCACACAAAAGGTTACTGCAGAAGATAAAGGTATGTGGAGTCAGTTGAAATGTATTAGCATGGATCGAGAATTGGCTGGCTCACAGAAAGCAGAGAGTCGGGATAAATGGGTCCTTTTCGGGTTGGAAATCGGTGGTTAGTGGTGTGCCACAGGGATCAGTACTGGGACCACAACTGTTTACAATATACATAGATGACCTGGAAGAGGGGACAGAGTGTAATGTAACAAAATTTGCAGATGACACAAAGATTAGTGGGAAAGCAGGTTGTGTAGAGGACACAGAGAGGCTGCAAAGAGATTTGGATAGGTTAAGCGAATGGGCTAAGGTTTGGCAGATGAAATACAATGTCGGAAAATGTGAGGTCATCCACCTTGGGGAAAAAAAACAGTAAAAGGGAATATTATTTGAATGGGGAGAAATTACAACATGCTGCGGTGCAGAGGGACCTGGGGGTCCTTGTGCATGAATCCCAAAAAGTTAGTTTGCAGGTGCAGCAGGTAATCAGGAAGCGAATGGAATGTTGGCCTTCATTGCGAGAGGGATGGAGTACAAAAGCAGGGAGGTCCTGCTGCAACTGTATCGGGTATTGGTGAGGCCGCACCTGGAGTACTGCGTGCAGTTTTGGTCACCTTACTTAAGGAAGGATATACTAGCTTTGGAGGGGGTATAGAGACGATTCACTGGGCTGATTCCGGAGATGAGAGGGTTACCTTATGATGATAGATTGAGTAGACTGGGTCTTTACTCGTTGGAGTTCAGAAGGATGAGGGGTGATCTTATAGAAACATTTAAAATAATGAAAGGGATCGACAAGATAGAGGCAGAGATGTTGTTTCCACTGGTCGGGGAGACTAGAACAAGGGGGCACAGCCTCAAAATACGGGGGAGACAATTTAAAACCGAGTTGAGAAGGAATTTCTTCTCCCAGAGGGTTGTGAATCTGTGGAATTCTCTGCCCAAGGAAGCAGTTGAGGCTAGCTCATTGAATGTATTCAAGTCACAGAGAGATAGATTTTTAACCAATAATGGAATTAAGGGTTACGGGGAGAGGGCGGGTAAGTGGAGCTGAGTCCACGGCCAGATCAGCCATGATCTTGTTGAATGGCGGAGCAGGCTCGAGGGGCCAGATAGCCTACTCCTGTTCCTAATTCTTATGTTCAGCCTCTCTCCCATCTCGTGACCCGTCACTCTCCACATATCGATCGAGCAATGTGCTGCCCCGCAGGATTGCTTGCGATCGCCGGGTGGCACACCAGACCCCACGCCTCCGTGTTTGAGGTGGCTCGCTGACCCCAGCCTCCTTGGGCTGGGGACCAGGCAGACGGAACCCCTCTCGTGCTCCCTCTCCCGATCCCGGCCCGGTGATTCCCGGGCTGGACGTGGAGAGAGAGGGAGAGACCCCAGCCCTCCCAGAAACCCTTTCCCTGCCACTCACACTCCCAGGTCATTCGAATGCCACTCGGGGAGCTGGAGCACACAGCGGGGGGGGCAGTTGTGTCCCAGCTGTTGAAAGCTCTGGGTCCCGCCCCAACCCGCAGTAACTGCGTTCGGTCCTGGGCTCCCGCCAGGAAGGATAGATCGGGCTCGGGAAGGGGGAGCAGAGCGAGTCACCAGAATAATAGCTGGGGTTGAAAGAAAGACTGACACATATATATATATCGCGCCAAGCATGACCACCGGACGTCTCAAAGCGCCAATGAGGAAGGTTGTGGCGTGTAGTCAGTGTTGTGGCTCTCGCTCTCCTTGTCCCACTCACGTGGTTGAAACAGTGAACCGAATCCTCCTCTCCTAGAAACCCAGGTCAGATGCAGGCAGGCAGACAGCCCGCGAGCAATTCCTTCTCCACAGACTCCCAGCTCACGTGGCGAACCCAGTCCCACAACAGCTCAACCACGATTTTAGCTGTATCTGTAAATCGATCGATCGTGAGATCAAGTGGCCCCCTGATTAAACCTGACCAAAACCGACCATTAAACAAATGAGACGTCCAACATTGAACGGTCAGATTAGAATGTGTTTGCTGGGGGGGGGGTGATGATGCACTCCAGTCCCTCCGGTGCCCACCTCTCGCGGAAGGCCGCGAGCGTACCGGTGGACACCTAGTGCTCCATCTCCAGGGACACCCCGGCTCGGATGTAACCACGGAAGAGAGGCAGGCAGTCGGGCTGAACGACCCCCTCGACCGCCCGGTGCCTGGACCGGCTGATGGCCCCCTTGGCCGTGCCCAGGAGCAGTCCTACGAGGAGGCCCTCGGCCCTGCCCGCTCCCCTCCGCACAGGGTGCCCAAAGATCAGGAGCGTGGGACTGAAGTGCAGCCAGAAATTGAGGAGCAGCCCCTTTAAATAATGGAACAGGGGGCTGCAACCTCGCACACTGGGCGGGAGTGGTCAGGGTGTGTCAGGAGGAAGGGTTAATCTCTGCCTGCAATCACCTGCTGACAGTCCGACTAACCGTCTGCCGGAGGTGGTGAGGTTACATATGGTGGGTCAGAGGAAGTCAGGCCTCGCTCGGGCTGTGCACAGCGAATCTAGCATCAAAGAGAATGGCTGCACTTATCACACGGAACAATCAGCCTCTGGCCTGTTGTTTACTGGCCTTGAACAGTTCGCAGACAGAAGCAAGGTGTTACAGCACAGGCCAGGGCTCTGAGGAAAGGACGTTAGCAATCGAGCTCGAGAGAGTTTCATCATCGACGAGAGAGCTTTACTCTGTATCTAACCCCCTGTACCTGCCCTGGGAGTGTTTGATGGGACAGTGTAGAGGGAGCTTTACTCTGTATCTAACCCCCTGTACCTGCCCTGGGAGTGTTTGATGGATCAGTGTAGAGGGAGCTTTACTCTGTATCTAACCCCCTGTACCTGCCCTGGGAGTGTTTGATGGACAGTGTAGAGTGAGCTTTACTCTGTATCTAACCCCCTGTACCTGCCCTGGGAGTGTTTGATGGGACAGTGTAGAGGGAGCTTTACTCTGTATCTAACCCCCTGTACCTGCCCTGGGAGTGTTTGATGGGACAGTGTAGAGGGAGCATTACTCTGTATCTAACCCCGTGCTGTACCTGCCCTGGGAGTGTTTGATGGGACAGTGTAGAGGGAGCTTTACTCTGTATCTAACCCCCTGTACCTGCCCTGGGAGTGTTTGATGGGACAGTGTAGAGGGAGCTTTACTCTGTATCTAACCCCGTGTACCTGCCCTGGGAGTGTTTGATGGGACAGTGTAGAGGGAGGTTTACTCTGTATCTAACCCCGTGTACCTGCCCTGGGAGTGTGTGATGGGGCAGTGTAGAGGGAGCTTTACTCTGTATCTAACCCCCTGTACCTGCCCTGGGAGTGTTTGATGGGACAGTGTAGAGGGAGGTTTACTCTGTATCTAACCCCGTGTACCTGCCCTGGGAGTGTGTGATGGGGCAGTGTAGAGGGAGCTTTACTCTGTATCTAACCCCGTGTACCTGCCCTGGGAGTGTTTGATGGGGCAGTGTAGAGGGAGCTTTACTCTGTATCTAACCCCGTGTACCTGCCCTGGGAGTGTTTGATGGGGCAGTGTATAGGGAGCTTTACTCTGTATCTAACCCCGTGTACCTGCCCTGGGAGTGTGTGATGGGACAATGTAGAGGGAGCTTTACTCTGTATCTAACCCCCTGTACCTCCTTGGGAGTGTGTGATGGGACAGTGTAGAGGGAGCTTTACTCTGTATCTAACCCCGTGTACCTGCCCTGGGAGTGTTTGATGGGGCCGTGTAGAGGGAGCTTTACTCTGTATCTAACCCCGTGTACCTGCCCTGGGAGTGTTTGATGGGACAGTGTAGAGGGAGCTTTACTCTGTATCTAACCCCCTGTACCTGCACTGGGAGTGTTTGATGGGACAGTGTAGAGGGAGCTTTACTCTGTATCTAACCCCCTGTACCTGCCCTGGGAGTGTTTGATGGGACAGTGTAGAGGGAGCTTTACTCTGTATCTAACCCCGTGTACCTGCCCTGGGAGTGTTTGATGGGGCAGTGTAGAGGGAGCTTTACTCTGTATCTAACCCCCTGTACCTGCACTGGGAGTGTTTGATGGGACAGTGTAGAGGGAGCTTTACTCTGTATCTAACCCCCTGTACCTGCCCTGGGAGTGTTTGATGGGACAGTGTAGAGGGAGCTTTACTCTGTATCTAACCCCCTGCACCTGCCCTGGGAGTGTTTGATGGGACAGTGTAGAGGGAGCTTTACTCTGTATCTAACCCCCTGCACCTGCCCTGGGAGTGTTTGATGGGACAGTGTAGAGGGAGCTTTACTCTGGATCTAACCCCCTGCACCTGCCCTGGGAGTGTTTGATGGGACAGTGTAGAGGGAGCTTTACTCTGTATCTAACCCCCTGTACCTGCCCTGGGAGTGTTTGATGGGACAGTGTAGAGGGAGCTTTACTCTGTATCTAACCCCGTGCTGTACCTCCTTGGGAGTGTGTGATGGGACAATGTAGAGGGAGCTTTACTCTGTATCTAACCCCCTGTACCTCCTTGGGAGTGTGTGATGGGACAGTGTAGAGGGAGCTTTACTCTGTATCTAACCCCGTGCTGTACCTGCCCTGGGAGTGTTTGATGGGACAGTGTAGAGGGAGCTTTACTCTGTATCTAACCCCGTGTACCTGCCCTGGGAGTGTTTGATGGAATGGTGTAGAGGGAGCTTTACTCTGTATCTAACCCCGTGCTGTACCTGTACCTGCCCTGGGAGTGTTTGATGGGACAGTGTAGAGGGAGCTTTACTCTGTATGTAACCCCGTGTACCTGACCTGGGAGTGTTTGATGGGACAGTGTAGAGGGAGCTTTACTCTGTATCTAATCCTGTGCTGTACCTCCTTGGGAGTGTGTGATGGGACAGTGTAGAGGGAGCTTTACTCTGTATCTAATCCTGTGCTGTACCTCCTTGGGAGTGAGTGATGGGACAGTGTAGAGGGAGCTTTACTCTGTATCTAACCCCCTGTACCTGCCCTGAGAGTGTTTGATGGGACAGTGTAGAGGGAGCTTTACTCTGTATCTAACCCCCTGTACCTGCCCTGGGAGTGTGTGATGGGACAGTGTAGAGGGAGCTTTACTCTGTATCTAACCCCGTGCTGCACCTGCCCTGGGAGTGTTTGATAGGGCAGTGTCGAGGGAGCTTTACTCTGCATCTAACCCCGTGCTGCATCTGTCCTGGGAGTGTTTGATGGGACAGTGTGGAGGGAGCTTTATTCTGTATCTAACCCTGTGCTGTACCTGCTCTGGGAATGTTTGATTGGACAGTGTAGAGGGAGCTTTACTCTGTATCTCACCCCGTGATGTACCTGCCCTGGGAGTGTTTGATAGAACGGTATAGAGGGAGCTTTACTCTGTATCTAACCCTGTGCTGTACCTGTCCTGGGAGTGTTTGATGGAACGGTGTAGAGGGAGCTTTACTCTGTATCTAACCCCCTGTACCTGCCCTGGGAGTGTTTGATGGGACAGTGTAGAGGGAGCTTTGTGGTGTGGATTGAGGGACAAATATTGACCTGAGGACACTGAGGAGAACGCCCCCCTGCTCTTCTACCCAATAGCAGCCCATGGGATATTGTACAGATGGGGGCAGGGTTCTGGGTTCAACAAATGATCCGAGAGGGGGGTTGGACCACGAACTGCGGCCAGCGAGCCCCCTATAGCGGGGTCTCTGACATGCTTTTTGCTGCGACCCTTGGACCAGCCTGAAGACCAGCATTCTACGCTCCCGGAATACTGGGACCAGTCAGCCACTATGTGCTCTCCCACTGGGTGAGGCTTCGTCCTCAGGGATAGACGGATCGGAAAACACCCATCTGCCATTCCTGGCGATTGACCTCACCTTCGTACCAGCGCTCAGAGGGAAACCATTTGGCCCATCGAGCCCATGCTGTGCCGGCTCTGTGACAGAGCGACCCAATCAGTCCCACTCCCCCCCTGCTCTATCCCCCACAGCACCGGCACATTTCCCCCTTCCAGTATTTACCCAATTCCCCCGTTTGACAGTCACTATTGAACCTGCTCCGACCGAGCTTTCAGGCAGCGCGTTCCCGATCACAACAACTCGCTGCATACAAACATTCTCCTCATCGCCCCCTCGGGTTCTTTACCGATTATCGTCAATCTGTGTCCCTCTGGTTACCCCCCTCCTGCCCCTGGAAGCTGGTGTGTCCCAGCGGGCAGCACTCTCACCTCAGGGTCAAAGATTCTTGGGTTCGAGTCCCACTCCAGATAATCGTAATCCAGGCCAACGCTCCCAGTGCCAGGACTGAGGGAGTGCCGCACTGTCGGAGGGACAGTACTGAGGGAGTGCCGCACTGTGTGAGGGTCAGTACTGAGGGAGTGCCGCACTCTTGGAGGGGTAGTACTGAGGGAACTCCGCACTGTCGGAGGGGCAGTACTGAGGGAGTGCCGCACTGTGTGAGGGTCAGTACTGAGGGAGTGCCGCACTCTTGGAGGGGTAGTACTGAGGGAACTCCGCACTGTCGGAGGGGCAGTACTGAGCGAGCGCTGCACTGTCGGAGGGGCAGTACTGAGGGAGCGCCGCACTGTCGGAGGGGCAGTACTGAGGGAGTGCCGCACTGTCGGAGGGGCAGTACTGAGGGAGCGGCACACTGTCGGAGAGTCAGTACTGAGGGAGCGCCGCACTGTTGGAGGGGCAGTACTGAGGGAGCGCTGCACTGTCGGAGGGGCAGTACTGAGGGAGCACCGCACTGTCGGAGGGGCAGTACTGAGGGAGCACTGCACTGTCGGAGGGGCAGTACTGAGGGAGCACCGCACTGTGGGAGGGGCAGTACTGAGGGAGCACCGCACTGTCGGAGGGGCAGTACTGAGGGAGCACTGCACTGTTGGAGGGGCAGTAGTGAGGGAGCTCCGCACTGTCGGAGGGGCAGTACTGAGGGAGCTCCGCACTGTCGGAGGGGCAGTAATGAGGGAGTGCCGCACTGTCGGAGGGGCAGTACTGAGGGAGCACTGCACTGTCGGAGGGGCAGTACTGTGGGAGCGCCGCACTGTCGGAGGGGCAGTACTGAGGGAGCGCCGCACTGTCGGAGGTTCGACTTTCGGATCCGCCTTTAAACTGAGGTGGGCATAAAAGATCCCACGTACTTCATTGGCTGTAAAGCGCTTTGAGACATCCGGTGGTGCTGAAAGGCGTTGTAGAAATTCAATTCTCTTTTTTTCACGAGCTACCATTTTGAAGTCGAGCAGGAGGGAGTTCTCTCCGGTGTCCTGGGGCCAATATTTATCCCTCAATCAACATTTAAAGCTGATTGACTGGGTCATTATCACGGTGCTGTGCGTGGGAGCTTGCTGTGCGCAAATTGGCTGCCGCGTTTGCCACAATACAACAGCGACCGCACTCCAAAGAAAGTGCTTCATTGAAAGGAAAGACTTACATTTCTGTAGCGCCGGAGATCTTCCCAGTCAATGAAGTACGTTTGGAGTGTCGCGAATGTGGGAAAGGTGGCGGGCACTTTGCTCAGATTTCTGCTCTCAGGTCCCCCGGGGTGGGATTTGGAACCATGACCCTCTGACTCAGAGTGTGTGCTGCCCACTGAGCTGTGAGGCGCTACAGCGATGCAATTCGGTCGCGGGCTGAGCTTCTTGCTGCTGCTCCGAATTCTTCTGTGCAACCCAGTGCTCCATTTCAACAACTGCCCTGCTCTGAAAAGAAACCTTGCAAATGAACTTGATTGTTCTGCCACTTGCAAAACATCTGAAAAAGTTCTGGAGGGCCAGCGAGAAATGCAGGCAGAGCAGAAAAGAGACATTGCAGAACTGTGTGTGTGTGTGTGTGTGTGTGTGGGGTGTATATAACTCCTCCTATAACAGTCACACTTGACCTGAGCGGAGCGGCTGGAGGGGATTGCGTTTCCAGGCAAGAGAATCAGGAAGTGTGCGAGCGAGCGAGCGCAGCAATGATTTGAGAGGCGAAAAGCGCCCGAATATTGGAGCCCAAACTGGGACGATGACAGCGCCGTTCAAAGACCCGGCGACCACCGCCGGCCGGACCAGCCGCTTCTTCGCGCTGGACTGCCCCAGGAGCGACCGGAAAAGTTTGGAGAAAGTTTGCAAGAAGTTGGAACACTTGCTGAAAGTCTGCCACAACCCGCGGCTGGTGCTCAACAACAGCCCCCCTTACATCTTGGAGATCGTGCCCGAGACATGTTCCCACCTCAAGCTCATCCTCTCCCACTACGAGAGCCAGCCCGACTTGCTTTGGGACAACATTCACTTCAGCGCCTGCCTCCATAACCTCGCCAACAAGTCGAAGCAAGCCGCCCGACTCTTCAAAGAGGCCAAAGACAAAATGTTTGATGAGACATCTTTTGCCCGGTGAGTGCTTTTCAAACCCCTGCAGATATAAAAAGAGATATATGCATATATATTTTTAAAACCCACAAGATTTCTCTCTTCCCTCAACCTGACCTTTCAAATGTAGAATTTCCTCCCTCAACAGCACTACACACAATCTTCACTTCCTCATCAATTCGTTTGCCATATTTCATCGGGTGTACAGCACAGAAAGAGGCCAATGTGCCCCAACCAGTCCTAGCCCGCAACCCCCCCCCCCCCCACCAATCTTCTCTAACCCCCAGTCAGCAAAACCCTGTGTTCCCCTTCTCCCTCGTGTGCTTGGCCAGCCTCCCCCCACACACAACCCGCAAATGCGTCTCTCCTATTCTGCGTTCACATCTCTGGAATTCTCGGCCCCCCTCAGAGAGCTGTGGAGGCTGGGTTCCCTGAATATGTTTCAGGTCGGAGACCGATTTTTTGAGCGGTGTGGGGGGAGTCGAGGGTTACGGGGAGCTGGGGCAATGAGTCCACGATCGGACCAGCCGTGATCGTATTAAATGGCGGAGCAGGCTCGAGGGGCCGAATGGCCGACTCCTGCTCCTCATTCTTATGTTCTTGTGATCTGTTCGCTTCAACCACTCCCTGTGGGAGCGAGTTGCACATTCTCACCCCTCTCGGTGTCGGCTTTTGAAAGTGAGATCCAGTCAGTTCCTTACTCCACCATAGCCCCGTGATCTTTTTCCCCGTTCCAGTATTTACCCAATTTCCCCCGTTTGGAAGTCACCGTTCAATCTGCTCCCACCGCCCTTTCGGGCAGCGCCTTCCCGATCACAACACCTCGCTGCGATTAAAAATGTACTTCGGATGTGGAAGATGTGACTGCACTGGAGAGGGTGCAGAGGAGATTGACCAGGATGTTGCACTGGAGAGGGTACAGAGGAGGTTTACCAGGATGTTGCACTGGAGAGGGTACAGAGGAGATTTACCAGGATGTTACACTGGAGAGGGTGCAGAGGAGATTTACCAGGATGTTGCACTGGAGAGGGTACAGAGGAGATTTACCAGGATGTTGCACTGGAGAGGGTGCAGAGGAGATTTACCAGGATGTTGCACTGGAGAGGGTACAGAGGAGATTGACCAGGATGTTGCACTGGAGAGGGTACAGAGGAGATTTACCAGGATGTTGCACTGGAGAGGGTACAGAGGAGATTTACCAGGATGTTGCACTGGAGAGGGTGCAGAGGAGATTGACCAGGATGTTGCCGGGACTGGAGAATTTTAGCGATGAGGAAAGATTGGATCGGCTGGGGCTGTTTTCTTTGGAACAGAGGAGGCTGAGGGGAGATTTACATAAGAACATTAAGAAATAGGAGCAGGAGTCGGCCATTCGGCCCCTCGAGCCTGCTCCGCCATTTAATACGATCATGGCTGATCTGATCATGGACTCAGCTCCACTTCCCATAACCCTTCACTCCCTTATCGCTCAAAAATCTATCTATCTCCACCTTAAATATATTCAATGACCCAGCCTCCACAGCTCTCTGGGGCAGAGAATTCCACAGATTTACAACCCTCTGAGAGAAGAAATTCCTCCTCATCTCAGTTTTAAATGGGCGGCCGCTTATTCTAAGATCATGCCCCCTAGTTCTAGTCTCCCCCATCAGTGGAAATTGAGGTGTATAAAATGATGAGGGGCCTGGATAGAGTGGGTAGGAAGGACCTGTTTCCCTTGGCAGAGGGGTCAACAACCAGGGGGCATAGATTTAAAGTAATTGGGGGGATTTGAGGGAAAATGTCTTCACCCAGAGGGTGGTGGGGGTCTCGGGGGGAACTCACGGCCTGAAAGGGTGGTAGAGGCAGAAACCCTCACCACATTTAAACAGTACCTGGATGTGCACCTGAAGTGCCGTAACCTGCAGGGCTACGGACCCAGAGCGGGAAAGTGGGATTAGGCTGGGTAGCTCTTGGTCGGCCGGCACGGACACGATGGGCCGAATGGCCTCCTCCCGCCCTGTAAGTTTCTGTGGTTCTATTCTGAGATTAAGGAGCGATCGAATCGAGGTGTTTGAGACGATCAAAGAAGTCGATTGGGGTAGATGGAGAGAGACAAACTGTTCCCTCGGGTGGGGGGCAGGCCGGAACAAGGGGGCCTCACCTTAAAATTCGAGCCAGGCCGTTCAGGGGTGATGTCAGGGAGCACAGAGAGACCTGGGGGGGAGGTGTGGACAAATCGCTGAAGGTGGCAGGGCAGGTTGGGAAAGCGGTTAAACAAGCTCACGGGATCCTGGGCTTCATAAATAGAGGCACAGAGGACAAAAACAAGGAAGTTATGATGAACCTTTATAAACACGGGTTCGGCCTCAACTGGAGCATTGTGTCCAATTCTGGGCCCCGCACACTTTAGGAAGGATGTGACGGCCTTAGAGAGGGTACGGAGGGAGATTGACCAGAATGGTCCAGGGGGATGTGGGACTTCAGTGACGGGGAGAGACTGGAGAAGCTGGGGTTGTTCTCCTCGGAGCAGAGAAGGTTGAGAGGAGATTTGATCGAGGTGTTCAGAACCACGAGGGGTCTGGACAGAGCGGATCGAGAGAAACTGTTCCCCATTGGTGGAAGGGTGGAGAACCAGAGGGACACAGATTGAAGGCGACTGGCAGAAAGGCGACACGAGGATAAACCTTTTTACGCAGCGAGTGGTTAGGATCGGGGACGCGCTGCCCGAGAGGGTGATGGAGGCAGACTCAATCGCGGCTTTCAAAAGGGGAGTTGGGTAAGTCCCTGAAGGAGAGAGATTTGCGGGGCTCCGGGGAAAGGGCGGGGGGAGTGGGACTGGCTGAGGTGCTCCTGCAGAGAGCGGGCACGGGCTGGAGGGGCCGAACGGCCTCCGTCTGTGCTGTGACCGTTCTCTGATCCTATGATGAAGGGTGAAGGAAGGTTAAGAGAAAATTGATCGAGGACTGCAGGATGACCGCGGGTTTGTTTTTTAACGAAGTAATTCAGGAAGGACGATTTCCTTTGGTTGGCATCAAGAGGAAACGCATTTCGGATCACCAGCGGCAGAGAAAGGAGCGAGGTTTCGGAGAGTTGTGTTCGGCTGAGGATCTCTGGGCAGCAGAATTCTGCTCCGCCACAAACGCTGGAAGCAGCAGAAGGCACGATCGCTTTTAAAAAGGGAGGCGGGGGAATGTTTGACAAAGCACCCTTCGGAGTGGTCGGGGGAAAGGCTCATTCTGAGAGAGGGCTGAACGGCAGACATAAAACCATAAGAAACGGGAGCAGGAGTCGGCCATTCGGCCCCTCGAGCCTGCTCCACCATTCAATAAGATCATGGCTGATCCGATCATGGACTCAGCTCCACTTCCCCACCCGCTCCCCTTAACCCTTCACTCTCTTATCGCTCAAAAATCTGTCTGTCTCCGTCTTAAATATATTCAATGACCCAGCCTCCACAGCTCTCTGGGGCAGAGAATTCCACAGATTTACAACCCTCTGAGAGAAGAAATTCCTCCTCATCTCAGTTTTAAATGGGCCCCTTATTCTAAGACCATGCCCCCTAGTTCTAGTCTCCCCCATCGGTGGAAACATCCTCTCTGCATCTTGGATAAGAGATTCCAAAGGTCTTAAGGAGAGATCTTTCAACGAGAGATAGGATTGAAAGAATTGCATTTATATAGCACCTCTCAACCCTCAGGACATCCCAAAGCACCTCATCGCCAATTCCGTAATATTTTTGGAGAGTGGTCACTGTTGTAATGTAGGAAAGGCAGCAGTCAATCTCCGCACAGCAAGCTCCCACAAACAGCAGTGTGACAATCACCCAGATAATCTGTTTATTAATGACGTTGGTAGAGGGATGAATTATTGGCCACAGGACACCGGGGAGAACTCCCCCTGCCCTTCTTCCACATAATAGCCGTGGGATCTTTTACGCCCACACAAGAGGGCAGACTGGGCCTCGCTTTAACGTTTTATCTGAAAGACGGCCCCTCCGACAGTGCGGCACTCCCTCAGTACTGCCCCTCCAAGAGTGCGGCGCTCTCTCAGTACTGCCCCCCCGACAGTACGGCGCTCCCTCAGTACTGCCCCTCCGACAGTGCGGCACTCCCTCAGTACTGACCCTCCGACAGTGCGGCGCTCCCTCAGCACTGACCCTCCGACAGTGCAGCGCTCCCTCAGTACTGCCCCTCCGACAGTGCGGCACTCCCTCAGTACTGACCCTCCGACAGTGCGGCACTCCCTCAGTACTGCCCCTCCGACAGTGCGGTGCTCCCTCAGTACTGCCCCTCCGACAGTGCGGCGCTCCCTCAGAACAGCGCCTCCAACAGTGCGGCGCTCCCTCAGCACTGCACTTCGTACAGTGCGGCACTCCCTCAGAACAGCGCCTCCGACAGTGCAGCACTCCCTCAGTACTGCCCCTCCGACAGTGCGGCGCTCCCTCAGCACTGCACCTCCTACAGTGCGGCACTCCCTCAGAACAGCGCCTCCGACAGTGCAGCGCTCCCTCAGTACTGTCCCTCCGACAGTGCGGCGCTCCCTCAGTACTGTCCCTCCGACAGTGCGGCGATCCCTCAGTACTGCCCCTCCGACAGTGCGGCACTCCCTCAGTACTGTCCCTCCAACAGTGCGGCGCTCCCTCAGTACTGTCCCTCCGACAGTGCGGCGCTCCCTCAGTACTGTCCCTCCGACAGTGCGGCACTCCCTCAGTACTGCCCCTCCGACAGTGCGGCACTCCCTCAGTACTGTCCCTCCGACAGTGCGGCGCTCCCTCAGTACTGTCCCTCCGACAGTGCGGCGCTCCCTCAGTACTGCCCATCCGACAGTGCGGCACTCCCTCAGTACTGCCCTTCCGACAGTGCGGCGCTCCCTCAGTACTGCCCCTCCGACAGTGCGGCACTCCCTCAGTACTCCCCCTCCGACAGTGCGGCGCTCCCTCAGTACTGCCCCTCCGACAGTGCGGCGCTCCCTCAGTACTGCCCCTCCGACAGTGCGGCGCTCCCTCAGTACTGCCCCTCCGACAGTGCGGCGCTCCCTCAGTACTGCCCCTCCGACAGTGCGGCGCTCCCTCAGCACTGCACCTCCTACAGTGCGGCACTCCCTCAGAACAGCGCCTCCGACAGTGCGGCGCTCCCTCAGTACTGTCCCTCCGACAGTGCGGCACTCCCTCAGTACTGCCCCTCCGACAGTGCGGCACTCCCTCAGTACTGTCCCTCCGACAGTGCGGCGCTCCCTCAGTACTGTCCCTCCGACAGTGCGGCGCTCCCTCAGTACTGCCCATCCGACAGTGCGGCACTCCCTCAGTACTGCCCTTCCGACAGTGCGGCGCTCCCTCAGTACTGCCCCTCCGACAGTGCGGCACTCCCTCAGTACTCCCCCTCCGACAGTGCGGCGCTCCCTCAGTACTGCCCCTCCGACAGTGCGGCGCTCCCTCAGTACTGCCCCTCCGACAGTGCGGCGCTCCCTCAGTACTGCCCCTCCGACAGTGCGGCGCTCCCTCAGTACTGCCCCTCCGACAGTGCGGCGCTCCCTCAGTACTGCCCCTCCGACAGTGCGGCGCTCCCTCAGTACTGCCCCTCCGACAGTGCGGCGCTCCCTCAGCACTGCACCTCCTACAGTGCGGCACTCCCTCAGAACAGCGCCTCCGACAGTGCAGCGCTCCCTCAGTACTGCCCCTCCGACAGTGCGGCACTCCCTCAGTACTGCCCCTCCGACAGTGCGGCACTCCCTCAGTACTGTCCCTCCGACAGTGCGGCACTCCCTCAGTACTGCCCCTCCGACAGTGCGGCACTCCCTCAGTACTGCCCCTCCGACAGTGCGGCGCTCCCTCAGTACTGCCCCTCCGACAGTGCGGCACTCCCTCAGTACTGCCCCTCCGACAGTGCGGCACTCCCTCAGTACTGCCCCTCCGACAGTGCGGCACTCCCTCAGTACTGCACTGGGAGTGTCAGCCTGGAGTGCTACTCACTGAGCCATGGCTGGCACAACAGGGATGAGGTGTCTCAGAGATAGGGCACAGGAGCATTGAGCTTAAATGACCTCTTTCTATGCAATTAAAGTGACGTCAATCTATTTTCAATGATTAACCCCCCAGTCCCCACGAAAATATGTCTGCTAAATTATCCAGCCTGTTTAAAATACATAAATTGATAAGATCACCACCGACCGTTGTTAAAGGAAAGCATTTCTTTTTTTAAAAAGCAAATTCTTAAAATACCTTTAGCACTTGAAAAATGACTTGACCAAGCTCTGTCGCCGAATCGATATGTGTTTTAAAAACAGTTCTGCCGTGATATATTTGTGAAATGGGGTTGATTTCCGTCACGGCTTACAAAACCTTCAGCCCACAGAATGCTCCTTGAAATAAATTTTCAGGAAAACCACAAAGTTTTCAGCAACTTTCAGTTCCAGTTCTGCCATTCGATGAGATTGTGGCTGCTTTGTCAACTCCAGTCACCTCTTTGCTTCCATAATCCTCAATACCCTTAATCCGAGAATCAGAGAACAGTCACAGCACAGACGGAGGTCGTTCGGCCCCTCCAGCCCGTGCCCGCTCTCTGCAGGAGCACCTCAGCCAGACCCACTCCCCCCGCCCTTTCCCCGGAGCCCGGCAAATCTCTCTCCTTCAGGGACTTACCCAACTCCCTTTTGAAAGCCACGATTGAGTCTGCCTCCATCGCCCTCTCGGGCAGCGCGTCCCTGATCCTAACCACTCGCTGCGTAAAAAGGTTTATCCTCGTGTCGCCTTTCTGCCAGTCGCCTTCAATCTGTGTCCCTCTGGTTCTCCACCCTTCCACCAATGGGGAACAGTTTCTCTCGATCCGCTCTGTCCACACCCCTCGTGATTCTGAACACCTCGATCGAATCTCCTCTCAACCTTCTCTGCTCCGAGGAGAACAACCCCAGCTTCTCCAGTCTCTCCCCGTCACTGAAGTCCCACATCCCCCGGGACCATTCTGGTCAATACCCCTCCGTACCCTCTCTCAGGCCTTCACATCCTTCCTAAAGTGTGCGGGGCCCAGAATTGGACACAATGCTCCAGGTGGGGCCGAACCCGTGTTTTATAAAGGTTCATCATAACTCCCTTGTTTTTGTCCTCTGTGCCTCTATTTGTGAAGCCCAGGAACCCGTCTGCTACCTGTGTTGTAATAATTGTCCAGCGCCTCTAACGAAAGGCCCTCCGCCCCCAGTGCGATCTCCGTGATTGCTCTCTCCCCAGGATCGCAAGGGCCCCAAAACTGGGCTCAAGATTTGAAGATCAGCACAGCCAACACAAGTTAACCACACCGTATTGTACAGTGCAGAAAGTAGCTCCAGATTCGTGCACCAAGGGACAAAATGCCATCACCCAGCCCAGTGCGACACAGTCCATAAGAACATCAGAATTAGGAGCAGGAGTCGGCCATTCGGCCCCTCGAGCCTGCTCCGCCATTCAATGAGATCACGGCTGATCATTGACCTCAGTTCCACTTTCCCGCCCGATCCCCATATCCCTCGATTCCCCGAGACTCTAAAAATCTCACCCTGAATATACTCAACGACGGAGCCTCCACAGCCCTCTGGGGCAGAGAATTCCAAAGATTCACCCCCCCCTCTGAGTGAAGAAATTCCTCCTCATCTCAGTCCTCAATGGCCGACCCCTTATCCTGAGACTGTGTGACCCCTGGTTCTAGACTCCCCAGCCCGGGGGGGGAAACACCCTCCCTGTATCTACCCTGTCGACCCCTGTGAGAATGTTGTATGTTTCAATCAGATCCCCTCAATCTTCTAAACTCCAGAGAATATCGGCCCAGTCTGCTCAATCTCTCCTCATAGGACAATCCCCCCAACCCAGGAATCAGTCTGGTGAACCTTCGCTGCACTCCCTCAGTGGCAAATATATCCTTCCTTAGGTAAGGAGACCCAAACTGTACACAATACACCAGGTGTGGGCACACAGGATGTTATATAATTGCATTAAGACGTCTTTACTCTTAAACATTCACTCCCTCCCCAATCAAGTACTGTAGAAGACTTGACTGTGCTGGAGAGGGTACAGAGGAGATTTACCAGGATGTTGCACTGGAGAGGGTACAGAGGAGATTTACCAGGATGTTGCACTGGAGAGGGTGCAGAGGAGATTTACCAGGATGTTGCACTGGAGAGGGTACAGAGGAGATTTACCAGGATGTTGCACTGGAGAGGGTGCAGAGGAGATTTACCAGGATGTTGCCGGGACTGGAGAATTTTAGCGATGAGGAAAGATTGGATCGGCTGGGGTTGTTTACTTTGGAACAGAGGAGGCTGAGGGGAGACCTGATTGAGGTGTATAAAATGATGAGGGGCCTGGATAGAGTGGATAGGAAGGACCTGTTTCCCTTGGCAGAGGGGTCAACAACCAGGGGGCACAGATTGAAAGTAATTGGGGGGAGGTTTAGTGGGGATTTGAGGGAAATGTCTTCACCCAGAGGGTGGTGGGGGTCTGGAACTCACGGCCTGAAAGGGTGGTAGAGGCAGAAACCCTCACCACATTTAAAAAGTACCTGGATGTGCACCTGAAGTGCCGTAACCTACAGGGCTACGGACCCAGAGCGGGAAAGTGGGATTAGGCTGGGTAGCTCTTGGTCGGCCGGCACGGACACGATGGGCCGAATGGCCTCCTCCCGCCCTGTAAGTTTCTGTGGTTCTATTCTGAGATTAAGGAGCGATCGAATCTAGGTGTTTGAGACGATCAAAGAAGTCGATTGGGGTAGATGGAGAGAGACAAACTGTTCCCTCGGGTGGGGGGCAGGCCGGAACAAGGGGGCCTCACCTTAAAATTCGAGCCAGGCCGTTCAGGGGTGATGTCAGGGAGCACTTCCTCACACAAAGGGCAGCGGGAATCGGGAACTCTCTCCCCCCAAAAAGCTGGTGAGGCCGGGAGGGAGGGGGCTCAATTGAAAATATCGAAGCTGAAATCGATCGACTTTTGTTGGGCAAGGGGAAAGAGTTAAATTCTGAGGACTGGTTGCACCGATACAGCTCAGAAGGTGGCCAGTCGGTCCATTGTGCTAGTGTCAGCTAGTTGGGTAACAATCCTAAACAGGGTGCATGAACAGAGAGACCTGGGGCGGGGGGGGTGTGTGGACAAATAGCTGAAGGTGGCAGGGCAGGTTGGGAAAGCGGTTAAACAAGCTCACGGGATCCTGGGCTTCATAAATACAGGCACAGAGGACAAAAACAAGGAAGTTATGACGAACGTTTATAAACACGGGTTAGGCCCCAACTGGAGTATTGTGTCCAATTCTAAACTCCAGACAGTATCGGCCTATTCTACTCAATCTCACCTCATAGGACTACCCTCTCAACCCAGGCATCAGTCTAGTCCAGCCCAGGATAACAGAGCCCAGAATCATAGAATGGTTACAGCATCAACAACTACCTGGATTTAGATATCGCCTTTAACGTAGTGAAACGTCCCAAGGGGCTACACAGCACTGTTATGCGATAAAAATTTGACACCGAGCCACATAAGGAGGAATTAGGGGCAGGTGACCAAAAGCTGGGTCACAGAGGTGGGTTTTAAGGAGCGTCTTGAAGGAGGAGAGAGAGGTAGAGAGGCGGAGAGGTTTAGGGAGGGAGTTCCAGAGCTTAGGGCCCAGGCAACAGAAGGCACGGCCACCGATGGTGGAGCGATTATAATCAGGGGTGGTCAGGAGGGCAGAATTAGAGGAGGGCAGAGATCTCGGGGGGTTGTGGGGCTCGAGGAGGTTACAGAGATAGGGAGGGAGCGAGGGCCAGGGAGGGATTTGTAAACAAGGATGAGAATTTTGAAATCGAGGCGTTGCTTAACCAGGAGTCAATGTAGGTCAGCGAGCACTGGGTGATGGGTGAGTGGGACTCGGTGTGAGTTAGGACACGGGACAGTGAGCACAGGGGGTGATGGGTGAGTGGGACTCGGTGTGAGTTAGGACACGGGACAGTGAGCACAGGGGGTGATGGGTGAGTGGGACTCGGTGCGAGTTAGGACACGGGGCAGTGAGCACAGGGGGTGATGGGTGAGTGGGACTCGGTGTGAGTTAGGACACGGGGCAGTGAGCACAGGGGGTGATGGGTGAGCGGGACGGTGCGAGTTAGGACACGGGGCAGTGAGCACAGGGGGTGATGGGTGAGCGGGACTGGGTGTGAGTTAGGACACGGGGCAGCCAAGTTTTGGATTATCTCTAGTTTAGTGAGAGGCCAGCCTGAAGAGCGTTCGAAAAGTGAAGTCTAGAAGCACAGAAGGAGGCTATTTGTGGCCCATCTAGACTGTGCTTATTGCACTGTCCAGCCCAGTATAACCCAGTCCAGCCCGGTATAACCCAGCCCAGCCCGGTATAACCCAGTACAGCCCGGTGTAACCCAGTCCAGCCCGGTGTAACCCAGTCCAGCCCGGTGTAACCCAGTCCAGCCCGGTGTAACCCAGTCCAGCCCCGTATAACCCAGTCCAGCCCGGTATAACCCAGTCCTGCCCGGTATAACCCAGTCCAGCCCGGTATAACCCAGTCCAGCCCGGTATAACCCAGTCCAGCCCGGTATAACCCAGTCCAGCCCGGTGTAACCCAGTCCAGCCCGGTATAACCCAGTCCAGCCCGGTATAACCCAGTCCAGCCCAGTGTAACCCAGTCCTGCCCGGTATAACCCAGTCCTGCCCGGTGTAACCCAGTCCAGCCCGGTATAACCCAGTCCAGCCCGGTATAACCCAGTCCAGCCCGGTATAACCCAGTCCAGCCCGGTATAACCCAGTCCGGCCCGGTATAACCCAGTCCAGCCCGGTACGGGACTGTTGCCGATATATTTATATTGAGCAGCTGTCTCGGTCTGATATCGGGTCTCTGACCTCGGAGTTGGGACTTTAACCTGTTGTCGATGAACGGGATAACTCGCCCGCTGAAGTACAGGCTGAGCAGCCTGCCTGGCCCAGTGACTCACCAATCTGCCGAGCGGTATCGCCCGGAGCTGATATACTGGGCCGACACGAGCTGGGGGTTACACCTGGGGGCAGGTGGCCAGAGCTGGAGCTGGAAGATCGCTGCTCGGAATCTGCTAAATATCTGGGAGAGGCAATGGCTTCTGGACCCT
Source organism: Pristiophorus japonicus (assembly GCF_044704955.1). Lineage (NCBI taxonomy): Eukaryota > Metazoa > Chordata > Chondrichthyes > Pristiophoridae > Pristiophorus > Pristiophorus japonicus. Next base: position 100,144 of record NW_027254544.1, on the reverse strand, counting down.
GAACTTCCGCCTGCTTCTCGAGCTGGATTGGATACAGCACAGGAGGATCCCACTGGGCCCCTGGAGCCCGTGCTGTGCCGGCTCTGTGACAGAGCGACCCAATCAGTCCCACTCCCCCCCTGCTCTATCCCCACAGCCCCGGCACATTTCCCCTTCCAGTATTTACCCAATTCCCCGGTTTGACAGTCACTATTGAACCTGCTCCGACCGAGCTTTCAGGCAGAGCGTTCCCAATCACAACAACTCGCTGCGTACAAACATTCTCCTCATCTCCCCCTCGGGTTCTTTACCGATTATCGTCAATCTGTGTCCCTCTGGTTACCCCCCTCCTGCCCCGGGGAACAGTTCCTCCTGATTTACTCCATCAAACCCCCTCGTGATTCTGAACACCTCGATCAAATCTCCCCTCAACCCTCTCTGCCCCGAGGAGGCCGCGCCCAGTCCGTGGATGGGCCGAGACTTCCTCCCCTAACATGAGGATTGATTCTGTCCCCATTCACGCCCCCCCTCCCGGCCACACCTCTCGGCCTTTGTCTTGACCCAAAGCAAGCCCGATTGTTGGAGGGCTGAGATTAGCATCCCTCCCGGCCTTTCCCCACTCCATCCCCTCACCCTCCACCCTCCTCACCCCTCCATCCTCTCTCCCGGCCCTTCCCCACTCCATCCCCTCACCCTCCACCCTCCCTCGCTCCCTCACCCTCCAACCTCCCTCCCTTCCCACCCGCCCTCACCCCTCCACGCTCCCTCCCTCCCTCCCTCATCCCCTCCACACACCCTCCCTCACCCCCTCTACTCTCTCATCCTCCCTCACCTTCTCCACCCTCCCTCCTTCACCCCGTACAACCTCCCTCCCTCACCCTCCATACCCCTCCACCCTCCCTCCCTCCCCTCACCCTCCTCACCCCTCCACCCTCCCTCCCTTCCCTCACTCTCCTCACTCCTCCACCCTCACTCCCTCACTCCACTCCCTCCCTCACCCCTTCACCTTCTCTCCCTCCCCTCGCTCACTCCCTCCCTCTCCACCCTCCTCACCCCTCCCTCCTTCACACTCCACCCCTCACCCTCACCCTCCTCACCCCGGCACCCTCCCTCCCGCCCTCACCCCCTCCACCCTCCCTCTCTCACCACACCCCTCCACTCTCCACCCTCCCTCCCTCCCCGCCCTCCTCACCCCTCCCTCCCTTACTCCCTCCCTCACCCTCTCCACCCTCCCTCCCCTCACCCCCTCCACCCTCCTCACGGCTTCACCCTGCATCCCTCCCCTGCCTCACTCCCCTCCCTCCCCACACCTCTCCACTCTCCACCCTCCTTCTCTCCCTCCCCACCCTCCTCACCCCTCCCTTCCTCCCTCCTTCACCCTCCACCCCTCACCATCCTCACACCCTCCACCCTCCCTCCCCTCGCCCTCACCCACTGCACCCTCCTTCACCCCTCCCCCCTCCTTCCCTCCCCTCACCCTCACACTCCTCAACCCTCCACCCTCCTTCCCCCACTCACCCTCTTCACCCCCTCCACCATCCCTCCAGGCCTTTCCCTTCCCCCTCCCATCCCCTCACACCCTCCATCCTCCCTCCTTCCCACTCTTTTCCCCTCTCCCTCCCCCTCCTACCCCCCTCCACCCTCCCTCCCTCCCGGCCTCACCTTTCCTGCCCGTCCCCCCTCCCCTGCTGCTTCACTGGACCCCTCTCCCACCCTCTCGCCCCTCCCTCTCCCCCCCTCCCTCTCTCCTTCCCCTCCCTCTCTCCTTCCCTCCCTCTCTCCTTCCCTCCACTCTCCTTCCCTCCCCTCTCCTTCCCTCCCTCTCTCCTTCCCTCCCTCTCTTCTTCCCTCCCTCTCTCCTTCCCTCCCTCTCTCCCTCCCTCCCCCTCTCCCTCCCTCCCCCTCTCCTTCCCTCCCTCTCTCCTTCCCCTCCCTCGCTCCTTCCCTCCCTCTCTCCTTCCCTCCCTCTCTCCTTCCCTCCCTCTCTTCTTCCCTCCCTCTCTCCTTCCCTCCCTCTCTCCTTCCCTCCCCCTCTCCTTCCCTCCCTCTCTCCTTCCCCTCCTCTCTCCTTCCCCCCGCTCTCCTTCCCCTCCCTCTCTCCTTCCCTCGCTCACTCCTTAACCTCCCTCTCTCCTTCCCCTCCCTCTCTCCTTCCCCTCCCCCTCTCCTTCCCTCCCTCTCTCCTTCCCTCCCTCTCTCCTTCCCTCCCTCACTCCTTCCCTCCCTCTCTCCTTCCCTCCCCCTCTCCTTACCCTCCCTCTCTCCTTCCCTCCCTCCCCCTCTCCTTCCCTCACTCGCTCCTTCCCTCCCTCCCTCTCTCCTTCCCTCCCTCTCTCCTTCCCTCCCTCTCTCCTTCCCTCCCCCTCTCCTTCCCTCCCTCTCTCCTTCCCCTCCCTCGCTACTTCCCTCCCTCTGTCCTTCCCTCCCCCTGTCCTTCCCTCCCCCTCTCTCCTTCCCCTCCCTCTCTCCTTCCCCTCCCTCTCTCCTTCCCTCCCTCTCTCCTTCCCTCCCTCTCTCCTTTCCTCCGCTCTCCTTCCCTCCCTCTCTCCTTCCCTCCCTCTCTCCTTCCCTCCCTCTCTCCTTCCCTCCCCCTCTCCTTCCCTCCCTCTCTCCTTCCCCTCCCTCGCTACTTCCCTCCCTCTCTCCTTCCCTCCCCCTGTCCTTCCCTCCCCCTCTCTCCTTCCCCTCCCTCTCTCCTTCCCCTCCCCCTCTCTTGCCCCTCCCCTCCCCCCGCTATGTATGTGACCTTGGACTTTAACCTACACAGTGAGTCACACGTGTTAATCAACAGCTCGGTACTTCCTTATCTGAGGAAGGATATACTTGCAGCGAAGGTTCATCAGACTGGTTCCTGGGATGGGGGTATTGTCCTATGACGACAGATTGAGTAGACTAGGCCGATATTCTCTAGAGTTTAGAAGAATGAGCGGTGATCTCACTGAAACATAGAAAATTCTGACAGGGCTTGACAGGGTAGATGCAGGGAGGGTGTTTCCCCCCCCCCCCGGGCTGGGGAGTCTAGAACCAGGGGTCACACAGTCTCAGGATAAGGGGTCGGCCATTGAGGACTGAGATGAGGAGGAATTTCTTCACTCAGAGGGGTGGTGAATCTTTGGAATTCTCTGCCCCAGAGGGCAGTGGAGGCTCAGTCATTGAGTATATTCAAGGCTGGGATCGAGAGATTTTTGGGAACGAAGGGAATGGAGGGATCGGGCGGGAGAGTGGTGTTGAGGTAAAAGATCAGCCGTGATCTATATTGAATGGCGGAGCAGGCTCGAGGGGCCGAATGGCCGACTCCTGCTCCGAATCCTTGTGTTTTTGTGTTGTCCCTTTGCTGCATTTGTAAAATATTTATTCACGAGTTGTGGGTGTCGCTGGCCAAGGCCGGCATTTATTGCCCATTCCCTCGTCGCCCCTTGTGAAGGTGGTGGTGAGCCGCCTTCTTGAACCGCTGCAGTCCGTGTGGTGAAGGTGCTCCCACAGTGCTGTTAGGGCGGGAGTTCCGGGATTGTGACCCAGCCACGATGAAGGAACGGCCGATATATTCCCAAGTCGAGGGATGGTGTGTGTGTGACTGGGAGGGGAACGTGGAGGGGGTGGTGTTCCCAGGCCCCTGCTGCCCTTGTCCTTCTAGGGGTTAGAGGTCGCGGGTTTGGGAGGTGCTGTTGATGGACTTTGACCCCAACGTGAAAGGTCAATCTCCCAGCTCTATCCCCCCCCACCACCTCTCTTGACCCCTCCTCCGTCGCTACATTGTCAGGCTGCTTGTCCGACATCCAGTTCTGGATGAGCAGGAATGTTCCCCAATTGAATATTGGGAAGACCGAAGCCATTGTTTTCGGTCCCCTGCACAAACTCCGTTCCCCAGGCCCCCGACTCCATCCCTCTCCCCAACTCCTGTCTGCGGCTGAACCAGACTGTTCGCAACCTCGGTGTCACACTTGACCCTGAAATGAGCTTCCGATATGTTCGTCCCACAACTAAGACCACCTATTTCCACCTCTGGAACATCTCCCCCCCTGCCTTAGCTCATCCGTTGCTCAAACCCTCAGGGAGGGAGGGAGGAGGAGAGTGGGGAGGGTGTGAGGGGGAGAGAGGGAGATAGCGGGAGAGAGGTGGAAGGGAGAGGGAGCAGGAGTGGAGGTGGAGGGGGAGAGGGGGTGACCGGGGAGGTGGAGAGAGAGAGAAGGGTGGGGTGAGGAGGAGTGGAGAGAGAGAGGGGTTTGAGGGGGAGTGGAGAGAGAGAGAGGGTGGGAGGGTGAAGGGGAGGTGGAGAGAGCGAGGGGTTTGAGGGGGAGATGGAGAGAGAGAGGGGGGAATGGAGAGAGAGGGGGGGTTGAGGGGGAGTGGAGAGAGAGAGAGAGGGTGGGAGGGTGAGGGGAAGTGGAGAGAGAGAGGGGTTTGAGGGGGAGTGGAGAGAGAGAGGGGGTGACGGGGTGGAGAGAGAGAGGGGGTGACGGGGTGGAGAGAGAGAGGGGGTGACGGGGTGGAGAGAGAGAGAGGCAGTGGGGGGCTGGTGGAGAGAGAGAGAGGATGAGGGAGAGTGGAGAGAGAGGGGGGAGGGGGAGGGGGAGGTGGAGAGAGAGAGAGTGGATGAGGTTTGGGTGGAGAGGGAGGTGGAGAGAGAGGGGAGGGACAGGGAGCAGGGGAGTGGAGGGAGAGGGGAGTGGAGGATCATGAGGGTGGAGGTGATGGGGAGGAGGGGCGAGTGTGAGGGGGAGGGAGAGAGAGAGTGGAGGAGTGAGGGGGAAAGAGAGACAGACATAGAGGGGGACAGAGAGACAGACACAGAGTGAGGGGGAGATGGACAGGGGGGAGAGAGAGACAGAGGGGGAGAAGGGAGGAGAGAGAGACAGAGGGGGAGAGAGAGACAGCGGGGGAGAGGGGGAGAGAGACATAGAAACATATAAAATAGGTGCAGGAGTAGGGCATTCGGCCCTTCAAGCCTGCACCACCATTCAATAAGATCATGGCTGATCATTCCCTCAGTACCCCTTTCCTGCTCTCTCTCCATATCCCTTGATCCCTTTAGCCCTAAGGGCCATATCTAACTCCCTCTTGAATATATCCAATGAACTGGCATCAACAACTCTCTGCGGCAGGGAATTCCACAGGTTAACAACTCTCTGAGTGAAGAAGTTTCTCCTCATCTCAGTCCTAAATGTCCTACCCCTTATCCTAAGACTGTGTCCCCTGGTTCTGGACTTCCCCAACATCGGGAATATTCTTCCCACATCTAACCTGTCCAGTCCCGTCAGAATCTTATATGTTTCTACGAGATCCCCTCATCCTTCTAAACTCCTGTGAATACAGGCCCAGTTGATCCAGTCTCCCCTCATATGTCAGTCCAGCCATCCCTGGAATCAGTCTGGTGAACCTTCGCTGCACTCCCTCAATAGCAAGAACGTCCTTCCTCAGATGAGGAGACCAACTGAACACAATATTCAGGTGAGGCCTCACTAAGGCCCTGCACAACTGCAGTAAGACCTCCCTGCTCCTATACTCAAATCCCCTCGCTATGAAGGCCAACATACCATTTACCGTCTTCACCGCCTGCTGTACCTGCATGCCAACTTTCAATGACTGATGTACCATGATACCCAGGTCTCGTTGCACCTCCCCTTTGCCTAATCTGCCGCCATTCAGATAATATTCTGCCTTCGTGCTTTTGCCCCCAAAGTGGATAACCTCACATTTATCCACATTATATTGCATCTGCCAAGCATTTGCCCACTCACCTAACCTGTCCAAGTCACCCTGCAGCCTCTTAGCATCCTCCTCACAACTCACACCACCACCCAGCTCAGTGTTATCTGCAAACTTGGAGATAATACACTCAATTCCTTCATTTAAATCATTTATATATATTGTAAATGTGGCCCTTTTTGTTTATTGCCTTGGGCTTCTCTGCCCTCCACTTTTACTTTTCTCCTTTCGATCTTTTGCTTCTGCCTCCATTTTATTTTCCTCTGTCTCCCTGCATAGGTTCCCATCCCCCTGCCATACTAGTTTAAATCCTCCCCAGCAGAACTAGCAGAACTCCCCTGGAGTGGGACTTGAACCCACAAACTTCTGGCTCGGAGACGAGAGCGCTGCCCACTGAGCCACAGCTGACACTCAATGTAAACGAAATGGTACAATGTTACAGCAGGTGTAGGAACAAAGAGACCTGGGGGAGGGGGGTGTGTGGACAAATAGCTGAAGGTAGCAGGGCAGGTTGAGAAAGCGGTTAAACAAGCTCACGGGATCCTGGGCTTCATAAATAGAGGCACAGAGGACAAAAACAAGCAAGTTATGATGAACCTTTATAAAACACGGGTTCGGCCTCAACCGGAGCATTGTGTCCAATTCTGGGCCCCGCACTTTAGGAAGGATGTGACGGCCTTAGAGAGGGTACGGAGGGAGATTGACCGGAATGGTCCCAGGGGATGTGGGACTTCAGTGACGGGGAGAGACTGGAGAAGCTGAGGTTGTTCTCCTCGGAGCAGAGAAGGTTGAGAGGAGATTTGATCGAGGTGTTCAGAATCACGAGGGGGGTTTTGACGGAGTAAATCAGGAGGAACTGTTCCCCGGGGCAGGAGGGGGGTAACCAGAGGGACACAGATTGACGATAATCGGTAAAGAACCCCAGGGGGAGATGAGGAGAGTGTTTGCACGCAGCGAGTTGTTGTGATCGGGAACGCGCTGCCTGAAAGCTCAGTCGGAGCAGGTTCAATGGTGACTTTCAAACCGGGGGAACTGGGTAAATACTGGAAGGGGGAAATGTGCCGGGGCTGTGGGGATAGAGCAGGGGGGGAGTGGGACTGATTGGGTCGCTCTGTCACAGAGCCGGCACAGCACGGGCTCGAGGGGCCCAGTGGCTTGCTTTTTCCGATGTACGACTGTAAAAATATCACTGCCGCTTCCGAGCTGCGAGGTGAATCTAAAAGTAGGAAGGGCAGCTCGGACAGCGAGAGCTGTTTCAGGATCGCGGAGGCGATTGTTTTGCTCGGCCCCGCTCTGTTAATTTTAACTTCTTTCCTGTGCGAAACGGCAGTCTCTGTCTTGTCGAACATGACACGGCCGAGGTCCAGTGCTGTGGTTTCGAAGCTTGCTCAATGGCAGTGTGTGGGCAGGCAGGCCCACACTCACCGGGGGTCCAGGTAGTGTCCAGCCAGCTCGCTAGGCCCGAGCCTGACCTACGACCCCCTGAGGGAGTTGTTGATAGCTTGTGGCGGCCATTCTCGGAAACATGGGCAGCTCAAGGCCGAGCGTGTTTAATGGCTGATGCAATAGCACCATTCAGGGCACAGGAAAGACTTGTACCTCTTCAGCGAAGTTCACAACAACCGGATGTCACAAAGCATTTTAGGGCCAATTATCAAGTGTGGTCACTGTTGTAATGTGTGAAATGTGGCAGGTAATTTGTGCACAAGATGCTGCAATGCGATAAAGACCAGATAAAATCTTCAGTTAGTGGTGGATTAGAGGGATAACTATTGGCCCCAGGACACCGGAGAGAACACCCCCTGCTCTTCTTTGAAATAGTGCCCTGGGATCTTTTACGTCCAACATAGAGGACATATAACGTGTAACGTCTCATCCGGAAGTCTGCCCCTCCGACAGTGCGGCACTCCCTCAGTACTGCCCCTCCGACAGTGCGGCACTCCCTCAGTACTGCCCCTCCGACAGTGCGGCACTCCCTCAGTACTGCCCCTCCGACAGTGCGGCGCTCCCTCAGTACTGCCCCTCCGACAGTGCGGCACTCCCTCAGTACTGCCCCTCCGACAGTGCGGCGTTCCCTCAGTACTGCCCCTCCGACAGTGCGGCACTCCCTCAGTACTGCCCCTCCGACATTGCGGCGCTCCCTCAGTACTGCCCCTCCGACAGTGCGGTGCTCCCTCAGTACTGCCCCTCCGACAGTGCGGGGCTCCCTCAGTACTGCCCCTCCGACGGTGCGGCACTCCCTCAGTATTGCCCCTCCGACAGTGCGGCGCTCCCTCAGGACTGCCCCTCCGACAGTGCGGCGCTCCCTCAGTACTGCCCCTCCGACAGTGCGGCACTCCCTCAGTACTGCACCAGGAGTGTCAGCCGAGATTTTTGTGCTCAAGAGGATATTACCCACTGAACCACAGTTGCAGGGCTAAGTAACCATTCCATTTATCATCTCAAGTCTTGTACCCTCTCCCTCTCCAAGGCTCCATGCCCAAATTTTGATCGATATGTTCTCTAATCCCATGCTGTACCTGCCCTGGGAGTGTTTGATGGGACAGTGTAGAGGGAGCTTTACCCTGTATCTAACCCCGTGCTGTACCTGCCCTGTGAGTGTTTGATGGGACAGTGTAGAGGGAGCTTGACCCTGTATCTAACCCCCTGCACCTGCACTGGGAGTGTTTGATAGGACAGTGTAGAGGGAGCTTTACTCTGTATCTAACCCCATGCTGTACCTGCCCTGGGAGTGTTTGAAAGGACGGTGTAGAGGGAGCTTTACTCTGTATCTAACCCCGTGCTGTACCTGCCCTGGGAGTGTTTGATGGGACAGTGTAGAGGGAGCTTTGCTCTGTATCTAACCCCCTGTACCTGCCCTGGGAGTGTTTGATGGGACAGTGTAGAGGGAGCTTGACTCTGTATCTAACCCCCTGTACCTGCCCTGGGAGTGTCTGATGGGACAGTGTAGAGGGAGCTTTACTCTGTATCTAGCTGCCTGTACCTGCCCTGGGAGTGTTTGATGGGACAGTGTAGAGGGAGCTTTACTCTGTATCTAACCCCCGATACCTGCCCTGGGAGTGTTTGATGGGACAGTGTAGAGGGAGCTTTACTCTGTATCTAACCCCCTGTACCTGCCCTGGGAGTGTTTGATGGGACAGTGTAGAGGGAGCTTGACTCTGTATCTAACCCCCTGTACCTGCCCTGGGAGTGTTTGATGGGACAGTGTAGAGGGAGCTTTACTCTGTATCTAGCTGCCTGTACCTGTCCTGGGAGTGTTTGATGGGACAGTGTAGAGGGAGCTTTACTCTGTATCTAACCCCCTGTACCTGCTCTGGCAGTGTTTGATGGGACAGTGTAGAGGGAGCTTTACTCTGTATCAAACCGCGTGCTGTACCTGCCCTGGGAGTGTTTGATGGGACAGTGCAGAGGGAGTTTTACTCTGTATCTAACCCCCTGTTCCTGCCCTGGGAGTGTTTGATGGGACACTGTAGAGGGAGCTTTACTCTGTATCTAACCCCCTGTACCTGCCCTGGGAGTGTTTGATGGGACAGTATAGAGGGAGCTTTACTGTGTATCTAACTTCGTGCTGTACCTGCCCTGGGAGTGTTTGATGGGACAGTGTAGAGGGAGCTTTACTCTGTATCTAACCCCCTGTACCTGCCCTGGGAGTGTTTGATGGGACAGTGTAGAGCGAGCTTTACTCTGTATCTAACCCCGTGCTGTATCTGCCCTGGGAGTGTTTGATGGGACAGTGTAGAGGGAGCTTTACTCTGTATCACACCCGCTATACCTGCCCTGGGAGTGTTTGATGGGACAGTGTTGAGGGATCTTTACTCTGTATCTAACCCCCTGCACCTGCCCTGGGAGTGTTTGATGGGACAGTGTAGAGGGAGCTTTACTCTGTATCTAACCCCGTGCTGGACCTGCCCTGGGAGTGTTTGATGGAACAGTGTAGAAGGCGCTTTACTCTGCATCTAACTCCCTTTTTACTGCCCTGGGAGTGTTTGATGGGACAGTGTATTGGGAGCTTTACTCTGTATCTAACCCCCTGTACCTGCCCTGGGAGTGTTTGATGGGACAGTGTAGAGGTAGCTTTACTCTGTATCTAACCCCGTGATGTACCTGCCCTGGGAGTGTTTGATGGGACAGTGTCGAGGGAGCTTTACTCTGTATCTAACCCCGTGCTGTACCTGCCCTGGGAGTGTTTGATGGGCCAGTGCAGAGGGATCTTTACTCTGTATCTCACCCCGTGCTGTACCTGCCCTGGGAGTGTTTGATGGGACAGTGTAGAGGTAGCTTTACTCTGTATCTAACCCCGTGCTGGACCTGCCCTGGGAGTGTTTGATGGAACAGTGTAGAAGGCGCTTTACTCTGTATCTAAACCCCTGTACCTGCCCTGGGAGTGTTTGATGGATCAGTGTAGAGGGAGCTTTACTCTGTATCCAACCCCGTGCTGTACCTGCCCTGGGAGTGTTTGATGGGACAATGTAGAGGGAGCTTTACTCTGTATCTAACCCCGTGTACCTGCCCTGGAAGTGTTTGATGGGACAGTGTAGAGGTAGCTTTACTCTGTATCTAACCCCGTGCTGTACCTGCCCTGGGAGTGTTTGATGGGACAGTGTAGAGGGAGCTTTACTCTGTATCTAACCCCGTGCTCTACCTGCCCTGGGAGTGTTTGATGGGACAGTGTAGAGGGAGCTTTACTCTGTATCTAACCCCCTGTACCTGCACTGGGAGTGTTTGTAGGATCAGTGTAGAGGGAGCTTTACTCTGTATCTAACCCCCTGTACCTGCCCTGGGAGTGTTTGATGGGACAGTATAGAGTGAGCTTTAATCTGTATCTAACCCCCGGTACCTGCCCTGGGAGTGTTTGATGGGACAGTGTCGAGGGAGCTTTACTCTGTATCTAACCCCGTGCTGTACCTGCCCTAGGAGTGTTTGATGGGACTGTGTAGAGGGAGCTTTACTCTGTATCTAACCCCGTGCTGTACCTGCCCTAGGAGTGTTTGATGGGACAGTGTAGAGGGAGCTTTACTCTGTATCTAACACCGTGCTGTACCTGCCCTGGGAGTGTTTGATGGGACAATGTAGAGGGAGCTTTACTCTGTATCTAACCCCGTGCTGTACCTGCCCTGGGAGTGTTTGATGGGACAATGTAGAGGGAGCTTTACTCTGTATCTAACCCCGTGCTGTACCTGCCCTGGGAGTGTTTGATGGGACAGTGCAGAGGGAGCTTTACTCTGTATCTAACCCCCTGTACCTGTCCTGGAAGTGTTTGATGGAACAGTGTAGAGGGAGCTTTACTCTGTATCTAACCCCCTGTACCTGCCCTGGGCGTGTTTGATGGGACAGTGTAGAGGTTGCTTTACTCTGTATCTAACCCCCTGCACCTGCCCTGGGAGTGTTTGATGGGACAGTGTAGAGGTAGCTTTACTCTGTATCTAACCCCGTGCTGTACCTGCCCTGGGAGTGTTTGATGGGACAGTGTAGAGGGAGCTTTACTCTGTATCTAACCCCGTGCTGTACCTGCCCTGGGAGTGTTTGATGGGACAGTGTAGAGGGAGCTTTACTCTGTATCTAACCCCGTGCTCTACCTGCCCTGGGAGTGTTTGATGGGACAGTGTAGAGGTAGTTATACTCTGTATCTTACCCCGTGCTGGACCTGCCCTGGGAGTGTTTGATGGGACAGTGTAGAAGGAGCTTTACTCTGTGTCTAAACCCCTGTACCTGCCCTGGGAGTGTTTGATGGATCAGTGTAGAGGGAGCTTTACTCTGTATCCAACCCCGTGCTGTACCTGCCCTGGGAGTGTTTGATGGGACAGTGTAGAGGGAGCTTGACTCTGTATCTAAACCCCTGTACCTGCCCTGGGAGTGTTTGATGAGACTGTGTAGAGGGAGCTTTATTCTGTATCTAGCCGCCTGTACCTGCCCTGGGAGTGTTTGATGGGACAGTGTAGAGGGAGCTTTACTCTGTATCTAACCCCCTGTACCTGCCCTGGGAGTGCTTCATGGGACAGTGTAGAGGGAGCTTTACTCTGTATCTAACCCCCTGTACCTGCTCTGGGAGTGTTTGATGGGACAGTGTAGAGGGAGCTTTACTCTGTATCTAACCCCCTGTACCTGCCCTGGGAGTGTTTGATGGTACAGTCTAGAGGGAGCTTTACTCTGTATCTAACCCCCTATACCTGCCCTGGGAGTGTTTGATGGGACAGTCTATAGGGAGCTTTACTCTGCATCTAACCCCCGATAACTGCCCTGGGAGTGTTTGATGGGACAGTGTAGAGGGAGCTTTACTCTGTATCGAACCGCGTGCTGCACCTGCCCTGGGAGTGTTTGATGGGACAGTGTAGAGGGAGCTTTACTCTATATCTAACCCGGTGCTGTACCTGCCCTGTGAGTGTTTGATGGGACAGTGTAGAGGGAGCTTCAATCTGTATCTAACCCCCGGTACCTGACCTGGGAGTGTTTGATGGGACAGTGCAGAGGGAGCTTTACTCTGTATCTATCCCCCTGTACCTGCTCTGGGAGTGTTTGATGGGACAGTGTTGAGGGATCTTTATTCTGTATCTAACCCCCTGCACCTGCCCTGGGAGTGTTTGATGGGACAGTGTAGAGGGAGCATTACTCTGTATCTAACCCCCTGTACCTGCCCTGGGAGTGTTTGATGGGACAGTGTATAGGGAGCTTTACTCTGTATCTAATCCCCTGTACCTGCCCTGGGAGTGTTTGATGGGACAGTGTAGAGGTAGCTTTACTCTGTATCTAACCCCGTGCTGTACCTGCCCTGTGAGTGTTTGATGGGACAGTGTAGAGGGAGCTTCAATCTGTATCTAACCCCCGGTACCTGCCCTGGGGGTGTTTGATGGGACAGTGTCGAGGGAGCTTTACTCTGTATCTAACCCCGTGCTGTACCTGCCCTGGGAGTGTTTGATACGACAGTGTAGAGGGAGCTTTACTCTGTATCTAACCCCGTGCTTTACCTGCCCTGGGAGTGTTTGATGGGACTGTGTAGAGGTAGCTTTACTCTGTATCTAACCCCGTGCTGGACCTGCCCTGGGAGTGTTTGATGGGGCAGTGTAGAGGGAGCTTTACTCTGTATCTAACCCCCTGTACCTGCCCTGGGTGTGTTTGATGGATCAGTGTAGAGGGAGCTTTACTCTGTATCTAGCCGCCTGTACCTGCCCTGGGAGTGTTTGATGGGACAGTGTAGAGGGAGCTTTACTCTGTATCTAACACCCTGTACCTGCCCTGGGAGTGTTTGATGGGCCAGTGCAGAGGGATCTTTACTCTGTATCTCACCCCGTGCTGTACCTGCCCTGGGAGTGTTTGATGGGACAGTGTAGAGGGAGCTTTACTCTGTATCTAACCCCGTGCTCTACCTGCCCTGGGAGTGTTTGATGGGACAGTGTAGAGGGAGCTTTACTCTGTATCTAACCCCCTGTACCTGCACTGGGAGTGTTTGTAGGATCAGTGTAGAGGGAGCTTTACTCTGTATCTAACCCCCTGTACCTGCCCTGGGAGTGTTTGATGGGATAGTATAGAGCGAGCTTTAATCTGTATCTAACCCCCGGTACCTGCCCTGGGAGTGTTTGATGGGACAGTGTAGAGGTTGCTTTACTCTGTATCTAACCCCCTGCACCTGCCCTGGGAGTGTTTGATGGGACAGTGTAGAGGGAGCTTTACTCTGTATCAAACCCCCTATACCTGCCCTGGGAGTGTTTGATGGGACAGTGTAGAGGGAGCTTTACTCTGTATCTAACCCCCTATACCTGCCCTGCGAGTGTTTGATGGGACAGTGTTGAGGGATCTTTATTCTGTATCTAACCCCCTGCAGCTGCCCTGGGAGTGTTTGATGGGACAGTGCAGAGGTAGCTTTACTCTATATCTAACCCCGTGCTGTACCTGCCCTGTGAGTGTTTGATGGGACAGTGTAGAGGGAGCTTCAATCTGTATCTAACCCCCGGTACCTGACCTGGGAGTGTTTGATGGGACAGTGCAGAGGGAGCTTTACTCTGTATCTATCCCCCTGTACCTGCTCTGGGAGTGTTTGATGGGACAATGTTGAGGGATCTTTATTCTGTATCTAACCCCCTGCACCTGCCCTGGGAGTGTTTGATGGGACAGTGTAGAGGGAGCATTACTCTGTATCTAACCCCCTGTACCTGCCCTGGGAGTGTTTGATGGGACAGTGTATAGGGAGCTTTACTCTGTATCTAATCCCCTGTACCTGCCCTGGGAGTGTTTGATGGGACAGTGTAGAGGTAGCTTTACTCTGTATCTAACCCCGTGCTGTACCTGCCCTGTGAGTGTTTGATGGGACAGTGAAGAGGGAGCTTCAATCTGTATCTAACCCCCGGTACCTGCCCTGGGAGTGTTTGATGGGACAGTGTCGAGGGAGCTTTACTCTGTATCTAACCCCGTGCTGTACCTGCCCTGGGAGTGTTTGATACGACAGTGTAGAGGGAGCTTTACTCTGTATCTAACCCCGTGCTTTACCTGCCCTGGGAGTGTTTGATGGGACTGTGTAGAGGTAGCTTTACTCTGTATCTAACCCCGTGCTGGACCTGCCCTGGGAGTGTTTGATGGGGCAGTGTAGAGGGAGCTTTACTCTGTATCTAACCCCCTGTACCTGCCCTGGGTGTGTTTGATGGATCAGTGTAGAGGGAGCTTTACTCTGTATCTAGCCGCCTGTACCTGCCCTGGGAGTGTTTGATGGGACAGTGTAGAGGGAGCTTTACTCTGCATCTAACCCCCTGTACCTGCCCTGGGAGTGTTTGATGGGACAGTGTCAAGGGAGCTTTACTCTGTATCTAACCCCGTGCTGTACCTGCCCTGGGAGTGTTTGATGGGACAGTCGAGAGGGAGCTTTACTCTGTATCTAACCCCCTATACCTGCCCTGGGAGTGTTTGATGGGACAGTCTAGAGGGAGCTTTACTCTGCATCTAACCCCCGATAACTGCCCTGGGAGTGTTTGATGGGACACTGTAGAGGGAGCTTTACTCTGTATCTAACCCCGTGATGTACCTGCCCTGGGAGTGTTTGATGGGACAGTGTCGAGGGAGCTTTACTCTGTATCTAACCCCATGCTGTACCTGCCCTGGGAGTGTTTGATGGGCCAGTGCAGAGGGATCTTTACTCTGTATCTCACCCCGTGCTGTACCTGCCCTGGGAGTGTTTGATGGGACAGTGTAGAGGTAGCTTTACTCTGTATCTAACCCCGTGCTGGACCTGCCCTGGGAGTGTTTGATGGAACAGTGTAGAAGGCGCTTTACTCTGTATCTAAACCCCTGTACCTGCCCTGGGAGTGTTTGATGGATCAGTGTAGAGGGAGCTTTACTCTGTATCCAACCCCGTGCTCTACCTGCCCTGGGAGTGTTTGATGGGACAGTGTAGAGGGAGCTTTACTCTGTATCTAACCCCCTGTACCTGCACTGGGAGTGTTTGTAGGATCAGTGTAGAGGGAGCTTTACTCTGTATCTAACCCCCTGTACCTGCCCTGGGAGTGTTTGATGGGATAGTATAGAGTGAGCTTTAATCTGTATCTAACCCCCGGTACCTGCCCTGGGAGTGTTTGATGGGACAGTGTCGAGGGAGCTTTACTCTGTATCTAACCCCGTGCTGTACCTGCCCTGGGAGTGTTTGATACGACAGTGTAGAGGGAGCTTTACTCTGTATCTAACCCCGTGCTTTACCTGCCCTGGGAGTGTTTGATGGGACTGTGTAGAGGGAGCTTTACTCTGTATCTAACCCCGTGCTGGACCTGGCCTGGGAGTGTTTGATGGGGCAGTGTAGAGGGAGCTTTACTCTGTATCTAACCCCCTGTACCTGCCCTGGGAGTGTTTGATGGATCAGTGTAGAGGGAGCTTTACTCTGTATCTAACCCCCTGTACCTGCCCTGGGAGTGTTTGATGGGACAGTGTAGAGGGAGCTTTACTCTGTATCTAATCCCCTGTACCTGCTCTGGGAGTGTTTGATGGGACAGTGTAGAGGGAGCTTTACTCTGTATCTAACCCCCTGTACCTGCCCTGGGAGTGTTTGATGGGACAGTGTAGAGGGAGCTTTACTCTGTATCTAACCCCCGATAACTGCCCTGGGAGTGTTTGATGGGACATTGTAGAGGGAGCTTTACTCTGTATCGAACCGCGTGCTGGACCTGCCCTGCGAGTGAATGATGGGACAGTGTAGAGGGTGGTTTACTCTGTATCTAACCCCCTGCACCTGCCCTGGGAGTGTTTGATGGGACAGTGTAGAGGGAGCTTTACTCTGTATCAAACCCCCTATACCTGCCCTGGGAGTGTTTGATGGGACAGTGTAGAGGGAGCTTTACTCTGTATCTAACCCCCTATACCTGCCCTGCGAGTGTTTGATGGGACAGTGTTGAGGGATCTTTATTCTGTATCTAACCCCCTGCAGCTGCCCTGGGAGTGTTTGATGGGACAGTGCAGAGGTAGCTTTACTCTATATCTAACCCCGTGCTGTACCTGCCCTGTGAGTGTTTGATGGGACAGTGTAGAGGGAGCTTCAATCTGTATCTAACCCCCGGTACCTGACCTGGGAGTGTTTGATGGGACAGTGCAGAGGGAGCTTTACTCTGTATCTATCCCCCTGTACCTGCTCTGGGAGTGTTTGATGGGACAGTGTTGAGGGATCTTTATTCTGTATCTAACCCCCTGCACCTGCCCTGGGAGTGTTTGATGGGACAGTGTAGAGGGAGCATTACTCTGTATCTAACCCCCTGTACCTGCCCTGGGAGTGTTTGATGGCACAGTGTATAGGGAGCTTTACTCTGTATCTAATCCCCTGTACCTGCCCTGGGAGTGTTTGATGGGACAGTGTAGAGGTAGCTTTACTCTGTATCTAACCCCGTGCTGTACCTGCCCTGTGAGTGTTTGATGGGACAGTGTAGAGGGAGCTTCAATCTGTATCTAACCCCCGGTACCTGCCCTGGGAGTGTTTGATGGGACAGTGTCGAGGGAGCTTTACTCTGTATCTAACCCCGTGCTGTACCTGCCCTGGGAGTGTTTGATACGACAGTGTAGAGGGAGCTTTACTCTGTATCTAACCCCGTGCTTTACCTGCCCTGGGAGTGTTTGATGGGACTGTGTAGAGGTAGATTTACTCTGTATCTAACCCCGTGCTGGACCTGCCCTGGGAGTGTTTGATGGGGCAGTGTAGAGGGAGCTTTACTCTGTATCTAACCCCCTGTACCTGCCCTGGGTGTGTTTGATGGATCAGTGTAGAGGGAGCTTTACTCTGTATCTAGCCGCCTGTACCTGCCCTGGGAGTGTTTGATGGGACAGTGTAGAGGGAGCTTTACTCTGCATCTAACCCCTGTACCTGCCCTGGGAGTGTTTGATGGGACAGTGTCAAGGGAGCTTTACTCTGTATCTAACCCCGTGCTGTACCTGCCCTGGGAGTGTTTGATGGGACAGTCGAGAGGGAGCTTTACTCTGTATCTAACCCCCTATACCTGCCCTGGGAGTGTTTGATGGGACAGTCTAGAGGGAGCTTTACTCTGCATCTAACCCCCGATAACTGCCCTGGGAGTGTTTGATGGGACACTGTAGAGGGAGCTTTACTCTGTATCTAACCCCGCGATGTACCTGCCCTGGGAGTGTTTGATGGGACAGTGTCGAGGGAGCTTTACTCTGTATCTAACCCCGTGCTGTACCTGCCCTGGGAGTGTTTGATGGGCCAGTGCAGAGGGATCTTTACTCTGTATCTCACCCCGTGCTGTACCTGCCCTGGGAGTGTTTGATGGGACAGTGTAGAGGTAGCTTTACTCTGTATCTAACCCCGTGCTGGACCTGCCCTGGGAGTGTTTGATGGAACAGTGTAGAAGGCGCTTTACTCTGTATCTAAACCCCTGTACCTGCCCTGGGAGTGTTTGATGGATCAGTGTAGAGGGAGCTTTACTCTGTATCCAACCCCGTGCTGTACCTGCCCTGGGAGTGTTTGATGGGACAATGTAGAGGGAGCTTTACTCTGTATCTAACCCCGTGTACCTGCCCTGGGAGTGTTTGATGGGACAGTGTAGAGGTAGCTTTACTCTGTATCTAACCCCGTGCTGTACCTGCCCTGGGAGTGTTTGATGGGACAGTGTAGAGGGAGCTTTACTCTGTATCTAACCCCGTGCTCCACCTGCCCTGGGAGTGTTTGATGGGACAGTGTAGAGGGAGCTTTACTCTGTATCTAACCCCCTGTACCTGCACTGGGAGTGTTTGTAGGATCAGTGTAGAGGGAGCTTTACTCTGTATCTAACCCCCTGTACCTGCCCTGGGAGTGTTTGATGGGATAGTATAGAGTGAGCTTTAATCTGTATCTAACCCCCGGTACCTGCCCTGGGAGTGTTTGATGGGACAGTGTCGAGGGAGCTTTACTCTGTATCTAACCCCGTGCTGTACCTGCCCTGGGAGTGTTTGATACGACAGTGTAGAGGGAGCTTTACTCTGTATCTAACCCCGTGCTTTACCTGCCCTGGGAGTGTTTGATGGGACTGTGTAGAGGGAGCTTTACTCTGTATCTAACCCCGTGCTGGACCTGGCCTGGGAGTGTTTGATGGGGCAGTGTAGAGGGAGCTTTACTCTGTATCTAACCCCCTGTACCTGCCCTGGGAGTGTTTGATGGATCAGTGTAGAGGGAGCTTTACTCTGTATCTAACCCCCTGTACCTGCCCTGGGAGTGTTTGATGGGACAGTGTAGAGGGAGCTTTACTCTGTATCTAATCCCCTGTACCTGCTCTGGGAGTGTTTGATGGGACAGTGTAGAGGGAGCTTTACTCTGTATCTAACCCCCTGTACCTGCCCTGGGAGTGTTTGATGGGACAGTGTAGAGGGAGCTTTACTCTGTATCTAACCCCCGATAACTGCCCTGGGAGTGTTTGATGGGACATTGTAGAGGGAGCTTTACTCTGTATCGAACCGCGTGCTGGACCTGCCCTGCGAGTGAATGATGGGACAGTGTAGAGGGTGGTTTACTCTGTATGTAACCCCCTGTACCTGCCCTGGGAGTGTTTGATGGGACAGTGTAGAGGGAGCTTTACTCTGTATCTAACCCTGTGCTGTACCTGCCGTGTGAGTGTTTGATGGGACAGTGTAGAGGGAGCTTTACTCTGTATCTAACCCCCTGTACCTGCCCTGGGAGTTTTTGATGGGACAGTGTAGAGGGAGCTTTACTCTGTATCTAACCCCGCACTGTACCTGCCCTGGGAGTGTTTGATGGGACAGTGTAGAGGGAGCTTTACTCTGTATCTAACCCCGTGCTGTACCTGCCCTAGGAGTGTTTGATGGGACAGTGTAGAGGGAGCTTTACTCTGTATCTAACACCGTGCTGTACCTGCCCTGGGAGTGTTTGATGGGACAATGTAGAGGGAGCTTTACTCTGTATCTAACCCCGTGCTGTACCTGCCCTGGGAGTGTTTGATGGGACAATGTAGAGGGAGCTTTACTCTGTATCTAACCCCGTGCTGTACCTGCCCTGGGAGTGTTTGATGGGACAGTGCAGAGGGAGCTTTACTCTGTATCTAACCCCCTGTACCTGTCCTGGAAGTGTTTGATGGAACAGTGTAGAGGGAGCTTTACTCTGTATCTAACCCCCTGTACCTGCCCTGGGCGTGTTTGATGGGACAGTGTAGAGGTTGCTTTACTCTGTATCTAAACCCCTGCACCTGCCCTGGGAGTGTTTGATGGGACAGTGTAGAGGTAGCTTTACTCTGTATCTAAACCCGTGCTGTACCTGCCCTGGGAGTGTTTGATGGGACAGTGTAGAGGGAGCTTTACTCTGTATCTAACCCCGTGCTGTACCTGCCCTGGGAGTGTTTGATGGGACAATGTAGAGGGAGCTTTACTCTGTATCTAACCCCGTGCTCTACCTGCCCTGGGAGTGTTTGATGGGACAGTGTAGAGGTAGTTATACTCTGTATCTAACCCCGTGCTGGACCTGCCCTGGGAGTGTTTGATGGGACAGTGTAGAAGGAGCTTTACTCTGTGTCTAAACCCCTGTACCTGCCCTGGGAGTGTTTGATGGATCAGTGTAGAGGGAGCATTACTCTTTATCCAACCCCGTGCTGTACCTGCCCTGGGAGTGTTTGATGGGACAGTGTAGAGAGATCTTGACTCTGTATCTAAACCCCTGTACCTGCCCTGGGAGTGTTTGATGAGACTGTGTAGAGGGAGCTTTATTCTGTATCTAGCCGCCTGTAGCTGCGCTGGGAGTGTTTGATGGGACAGTGTAGAGGGAGCTTTACTCTGTATCTAACCCCCTGTACCTGCCCTGGGAGTGCTTGATGGGATAGTGTAGAGGGAGCTTTACTCTGTATCTAACCCCCTGTACCTGCTCTGGGAGTGTTTGATGGGACAGTGTAGAGGGAGCTTTACTCTGTATCTAACCCCCTGTACCTGCCCTGGGAGTGTTTGATGGTACAGTCTAGAGGGAGCTTTACTCTGTATCTAACCCCCTATACCTGCCCTGGGAGTGTTTGATGGGACAGTCTAGAGGGAGCTTTACTCTGCATCTAACCCCCGATAACTGCCCTGGGAGTGTTTGATGGGACAGTGTAGAGGGAGCTTTACTCTGTATCGAACCGCGTGCTGTACCTGCCCTGGGAGTGAATGATGGGACAGTGTAGAGGAAGGCTTACTCTGTATCTAACCCCCTGTACCTGCCCTGGGAGTGTTTGATGGGACAGTGTAGAGGGAGCTTTACTCTGTATCTATCCCTGTGCTGTACCTGCCCTGGGAGTGTTTGATGGGACAGTGTAGAGGGAGCTTTACTCTGTATCTAACCCCCTGTACCTGCCCTGGGAGTTTTTGATGGGACAGTGCAGAGGGAGCTTTACTCTGTATCTAACCCCGTGCTGTACCTGCCCTGGGAGTGTTTGATGGGACAGTGTAGACGTAGCTTTACTCTGTATCTAACCCCGTGCTGTACCTGCCCTGTGAATGTTTGATGGGACAGTGTAGAGGGTGCTTTGCTCTGTATCTAACCCCCGGTACCTGCCCTGGGAGTGTTTGATGGGACAGTGTAGAGGGAGCTTTACTCTGTATCTAACCCCATGCTGTACCTGCCCTGGGAGTGTTTGAAAGGACGGTGTAGAGGGAGCTTTACTCTGTATCTAACCCCGTGCTGTACCTGCCCTGGGAGTGTTTGATGGGACAGTGTAGAGGGAGCTTTGCTCTGTATCTAACCCCCTGTACCTGCCCTGGGAGTGTTTGATGGGACAGTGTAGAGGGAGCTTGACTCTGTATCTAACCCCCTGTACCTGCCCTGGGAGTGTCTGATGGGACAGTGTAGAGGGAGCTTTACTCTGTATCTAGCTGCCTGTACCTGCCCTGGGAGTGTTTGATGGGACAGTGTAGAGGGAGCTTTACTCTGTATCTAACCCCGATACCTGCCCTGGGAGTGTTTGATGGGACAGTGTAGAGGGAGCTTTACTCTGTATCTAACCCCCTGTACCTGCCCTGGGAGTGTTTGATGGGACAGTGTAGAGGGAGCTTGACTCTGTATCTAACCCCCTGTACCTGCCCTGGGAGTGTTTGATGGGACAGTGTAGAGGGAGCTTTACTCTGTATCTAGCTGCCTGTACCTGTCCTGGGAGTGTTTGATGGGACAGTGTAGAGGGAGCTTTACTCTGTATCTAACCCCCTGTACCTGCTCTGGCAGTGTTTGATGGGACAGTGTAGAGGGAGCTTTACTCTGTATCAAACCGCGTGCTGTACCTGCCCTGGGAGTGTTTGATGGGACAGTGTAGAGGGAGCTTTACTCTGTATCTAACCCCGTGCTTTACCTGCCCTGGGAGTGTTTGATGGGACTGTGTAGAGGTAGCTTTACTCTGTATCTAACCCCGTGCTGGACCTGCCCTGGGAGTGTTTGATGGGGCAGTGTAGAGGGAGCTTTACTCTGTATCTAACCCCCTGTACCTGCCCTGGGTGTGTTTGATGGATCAGTGTAGAGGGAGCTTTACTCTGTATCTAGCCGCCTGTACCTGCCCTGGGAGTGTTTGATGGGACAGTGTAGAGGGAGCTTTACTCTGCATCTAACCCCCTGTACCTGCCCTGGGAGTGTTTGATGGGACAGTGTCAAGGGAGCTTTACTCTGTATCTAACCCCGTGCTGTACCTGCCCTGGGAGTGTTTGATGGGACAGTCGAGAGGGAGCTTTACTCTGTATCTAACCCCCTATACCTGCCCTGGGAGTGTTTGATGGGACAGTCTAGAGGGAGCTTTACTCTGCATCTAACCCCCGATAACTGCCCTGGGAGTGTTTGATGGGACACTGTAGAGGGAGCTTTACTCTGTATCTAACCCCGTGATGTACCTGCCCTGGGAGTGTTTGATGGGACAGTGTCGAGGGAGCTTTACTCTGTATCTAACCCCGTGCTGTACCTGCCCTGGGAGTGTTTGATGGGCCAGTGCAGAGGGATCTTTACTCTGTATCTCACCCCGTGCTGTACCTGCCCTGGGAGTGTTTGATGGGACAGTGTAGAGGTAGCTTTACTCTGTATCTAACCCCGTGCTGGACCTGCCCTGGGAGTGTTTGATGGAACAGTGTAGAAGGCGCTTTACTCTGTATCTAAACCCCTGTACCTGCCCTGGGAGTGTTTGATGGATCAGTGTAGAGGGAGCTTTACTCTTTATCCAACCCCGTGCTGTACCTGCCCTGGGAGTGTTTGATGGGACAATGTAGAGGGAGCTTTACTCTGTATCTAACCCCGTGTACCTGCCCTGGGAGTGTTTGATGGGACAGTGTAGAGGTAGCTTTACTCTGTATCTAACCCCGTGCTGTACCTGCCCTGGGAGTGTTTGATGGGACAGTGTAGAGGGAGCTTTACTCTGTATCTAACCCCGTGCTCCACCTGCCCTGGGAGTGTTTGATGGGACAGTGTAGAGGGAGCTTTACTCTGTATCTAACCCCCTGTACCTGCACTGGGAGTGTTTGTAGGATCAGTGTAGAGGGAGCTTTACTCTGTATCTAACCCCCTGTACCTGCCCTGGGAGTGTTTGATGGGATAGTATAGAGTGAGCTTTAATCTGTATCTAACCCCCGGTACCTGCCCTGGGAGTGTTTGATGGGACAGTGTCGAGGGAGCTTTACTCTGTATCTAACCCCGTGCTGTACCTGCCCTGGGAGTGTTTGATACGACAGTGTAGAGGGAGCTTTACTCTGTATCTAACCCCGTGCTTTACCTGCCCTGGGAGTGTTTGATGGGACTGTGTAGAGGGAGCTTTACTCTGTATCTAACCCCGTGCTGGACCTGGCCTGGGAGTGTTTGATGGGGCAGTGTAGAGGGAGCTTTACTCTGTATCTAACCCCCTGTACCTGCCCTGGGAGTGTTTGATGGATCAGTGTAGAGGGAGCTTTACTCTGTATCTAACCCCCTGTACCTGCCCTGGGAGTGTTTGATGGGACAGTGTAGAGGGAGCTTTACTCTGTATCTAATCCCCTGTACCTGCTCTGGGAGTGTTTGATGGGACAGTGTAGAGGGAGCTTTACTCTGTATCTAACCCCCTGTACCTGCCCTGGGAGTGTTTGATGGGACAGTGTAGAGGGAGCTTTACTCTGTATCTAACCCCCGATAACTGCCCTGGGAGTGTTTGATGGGACATTGTAGAGGGAGCTTTACTCTGTATCGAACCGCGTGCTGGACCTGCCCTGCGAGTGAATGATGGGACAGTGTAGAGGGTGGTTTACTCTGTATCTAACCCCCTGTACCTGCCCTGGGAGTGTTTGATGGGACAGTGTAGAGGGAGCTTTACTCTGTATCTAACCCTGTGCTGTACCTGCCGTGTGAGTGTTTGATGGGACAGTGTAGAGGGAGCTTTACTCTGTATCTAACCCCCTGTACCTGCCCTGGGAGTTTTTGATGGGACAGTGTAGAGGGAGCTTTACTCTGTATCTAACCCCGCACTGTACCTGCCCTGGGAGTGTTTGATGGGACAGTGTAGAGGGAGCTTTACTCTGTATCTAACCCCGTGCTGTACCTGCCCTAGGAGTGTTTGATGGGACAGTGTAGAGGGAGCTTTACTCTGTATCTAACACCGTGCTGTACCTGCCCTGGGAGTGTTTGATGGGACAATGTAGAGGGAGCTTTACTCTGTATCTAACCCCGTGCTGTACCTGCCCTGGGAGTGTTTGATGGGACAATGTAGAGGGAGCTTTACTCTGTATCTAACCCCGTGCTGTACCTGCCCTGGGAGTGTTTGATGGGACAGTGCAGAGGGAGCTTTACTCTGTATCTAACCCCCTGTACCTGTCCTGGAAGTGTTTGATGGAACAGTGTAGAGGGAGCTTTACTCTGTATCTAACCCCCTGTACCTGCCCTGGGCGTGTTTGATGGGACAGTGTAGAGGTTGCTTTACTCTGTATCTAAACCCCTGCACCTGCCCTGGGAGTGTTTGATGGGACAGTGTAGAGGTAGCTTTACTCTGTATCTAAACCCGTGCTGTACCTGCCCTGGGAGTGTTTGATGGGACAGTGTAGAGGGAGCTTTACTCTGTATCTAACCCCGTGCTGTACCTGCCCTGGGAGTGTTTGATGGGACAATGTAGAGGGAGCTTTACTCTGTATCTAACCCCGTGCTCTACCTGCCCTGGGAGTGTTTGATGGGACAGTGTAGAGGTAGTTATACTCTGTATCTAACCCCGTGCTGGACCTGCCCTGGGAGTGTTTGATGGGACAGTGTAGAAGGAGCTTTACTCTGTGTCTAAACCCCTGTACCTGCCCTGGGAGTGTTTGATGGATCAGTGTAGAGGGAGCATTACTCTTTATCCAACCCCGTGCTGTACCTGCCCTGGGAGTGTTTGATGGGACAGTGTAGAGAGATCTTGACTCTGTATCTAAACCCCTGTACCTGCCCTGGGAGTGTTTGATGAGACTGTGTAGAGGGAGCTTTATTCTGTATCTAGCCGCCTGTAGCTGCGCTGGGAGTGTTTGATGGGACAGTGTAGAGGGAGCTTTACTCTGTATCTAACCCCCTGTACCTGCCCTGGGAGTGCTTGATGGGATAGTGTAGAGGGAGCTTTACTCTGTATCTAACCCCCTGTACCTGCTCTGGGAGTGTTTGATGGGACAGTGTAGAGGGAGCTTTACTCTGTATCTAACCCCCTGTACCTGCCCTGGGAGTGTTTGATGGTACAGTCTAGAGGGAGCTTTACTCTGTATCTAACCCCCTATACCTGCCCTGGGAGTGTTTGATGGGACAGTCTAGAGGGAGCTTTACTCTGCATCTAACCCCCGATAACTGCCCTGGGAGTGTTTGATGGGACAGTGTAGAGGGAGCTTTACTCTGTATCGAACCGCGTGCTGTACCTGCCCTGGGAGTGAATGATGGGACAGTGTAGAGGAAGGCTTACTCTGTATCTAACCCCCTGTACCTGCCCTGGGAGTGTTTGATGGGACAGTGTAGAGGGAGCTTTACTCTGTATCTATCCCTGTGCTGTACCTGCCCTGGGAGTGTTTGATGTGACAGTGTAGAGGGAGCTTTACTCTGTATCTAACCCCCTGTACCTGCCCTGGGAGTTTTTGATGGGACAGTGCAGAGGGAGCTTTACTCTGTATCTAACCCCGTGCTGTACCTGCCCTGGGAGTGTTTGATGGGACAGTGTAGACGTAGCTTTACTCTGTATCTAACCCCGTGCTGTACCTGCCCTGTGAATGTTTGATGGGACAGTGTAGAGGGTGCTTTGCTCTGTATCTAACCCCCGGTACCTGCCCTGGGAGTGTTTGATGGGACAGTGTAGAGGGAGCTTTACTCTGTATCTAACCCCATGCTGTACCTGCCCTGGGAGTGTTTGAAAGGACGGTGTAGAGGGAGCTTTACTCTGTATCTAACCCCGTGCTGTACCTGCCCTGGGAGTGTTTGATGGGACAGTGTAGAGGGAGCTTTGCTCTGTATCTAACCCCCTGTACCTGCCCTGGGAGTGTTTGATGGGACAGTGTAGAGGGAGCTTGACTCTGTATCTAACCCCCTGTACCTGCCCTGGGAGTGTCTGATGGGACAGTGTAGAGGGAGCTTTACTCTGTATCTAGCTGCCTGTACCTGCCCTGGGAGTGTTTGATGGGACAGTGTAGAGGGAGCTTTACTCTGTATCTAACCCCGATACCTGCCCTGGGAGTGTTTGATGGGACAGTGTAGAGGGAGCTTTACTCTGTATCTAACCCCCTGTACCTGCCCTGGGAGTGTTTGATGGGACAGTGTAGAGGGAGCTTGACTCTGTATCTAACCCCCTGTACCTGCCCTGGGAGTGTTTGATGGGACAGTGTAGAGGGAGCTTTACTCTGTATCTAGCTGCCTGTACCTGTCCTGGGAGTGTTTGATGGGACAGTGTAGAGGGAGCTTTACTCTGTATCTAACCCCCTGTACCTGCTCTGGCAGTGTTTGATGGGACAGTGTAGAGGGAGCTTTACTCTGTATCAAACCGCGTGCTGTACCTGCCCTGGGAGTGTTTGATGGGACAGTGTAGAGGGAGCTTTACTCTGTATCTAACCCCCTGTTCCTGCCCTGGGAGTGTTTGATGGGACAGTGTAGAGGGAGCTTTACTCTGTATCTAACCCCCTGTACCTGCCCTGGGAGTGTTTGATGGGACAGTATAGAGGGAGCTTTACTGTGTATCTAACTTCGTGCTGTACCTGCCCTGGGAGTGTTTGATGGGACAGTGCAGAGGGAGCTTTACTCTGTATCTAACCCCCTGTACCTGCCCTGGGAGTGTTTGATGGGACAGTGTAGAGGGAGCTTTACTCTGTATCTAACCCGCTATACCTGCCCTGGGAGTGTTTGATGGGACAGTGTTGAGGGATCTTTACTCTGTATCTAACCCCCTGCACCTGCCCTGGGAGTGTTTGATGGGACAGTGTAGAGGGAGCTTTACTCTGTATCTATCCCTGTGCTGTACCTGCCCTGGGAGTGTTTGATGGGACAGTGTAGAGGGAGCTTTACTCTGTATCTAACCCCCTGTACCTGCCCTGGGAGTTTTTGATGGGACAGTGCAGAGGGAGCTTTACTCTGTATCTAACCCCGTGCTGTACCTGCCCTGGGAGTGTTTGATGGGACAGTGTAGAGGGAGCTTTACTCTGTATCTTACCCCGTGCTGCACCTGCCCTGGGAGTGTTTGATGGGTCAGTGTAGAGGGAGCTTTACTCTGTATCTAACACCGTGCTGCACCTGTACCTGCCCTGGGAGTGTTTGATGGGACAATGTAGAGGGAGCTTTACTCTGTATCTATCCCCCTGTACCTGCCCTGGGAGTGTTTGATGGGACAGTGTTGAGGGATCTTTACTCTGTATCTAACCCCGTGATGTACCTGCCCTGGGAGTGTTTGATGGGACAGTGTAGAGGGAGCTTTACTCTGTATCTAACACCGTGCTGTACCTGTACCTGCCCTGGGAGTGTTTGATGGGACAATGTAGAGGGAGCTTTACTCTGTATGTAATCCCCTGTACCTGCCCTGGGAGTGTTTGATGGGACTGTGCAGAGGGAGCTTTACTCTGTATCTAACCCCCTGTACCTGCCCTGGGAGTGTTTGATGGGACAGTGTAGAGGTTGCTTTACTCTGTATCTAACCCCCTGCACCTGCCCTGGGAGTGTTTGATGGGACAGTGTAGAGGGAGCTTTACTCTGTATCTAACCCCCTATACCTGCCCTGCGAGTGTTTGATGGGACAGTGTAGAGGCAGCTTCAATCTGTATCTAACCCCCGGTACCTGACCTGGGAGTGTTTGATGGGACAGTGCAGAGGGAGCTTTACTCTGTATCTATCCCCCTGTACCTGCTCTGGGAGTGTTTGATGGGACAGTGTTGAGGGATCTTTATTCTGTATCTAACCCCCTGCACCTGCCCTGGGATTGTTTGATGGGACAGTGTAGAGGGAGCATTACTCTGTATCTAACCCCCTGTACCTGCCCTGGGAGTGTTTGATGGGACAGTGTATAGGGAGCTTTACTCTGTATCTAATCCCCTGTACCTGCCCTGGGAGTGTTTGATGGGACAGTGTAGAGGTAGCTTTACTCTGTATCTAACCCCGTGCTGTACCTGCCCTGTGAGTGTTTGATGGGACAGTGTAGAGGGAGATTCAATCTGTATCTAACCCCCGGTACCTGCCCTGGGAGTGTTTGATGGGACAGTGTCGAGGGAGCTTTACTCTGTATCTAACCCCGTGCTGTACCTGCCCTGGGAGTGTTTGATACGACAGTGTAGAGGGAGCTTTACTCTGTATCTAACCCCGTGCTTTACCTGCCCTGGGAGTGTTTGATGGGACTGTGTAGAGGTAGCTTTACTCTGTATCTAACCCCGTGCTGGACCTGCCCTGGGAGTGTTTGATGGGGCAGTGTAGAGGGAATTTACTCTGTATCTAACCCCCTGTACCTGCCCTGGGTGTGTTTGATGGATCAGTGTAGAGGGAGCTTTACTCTGTATCTAGCCGCCTGTACCTGCCCTGGGAGTGTTTGATGGGACAGTGTAGAGGGAGCTTTACTCTGTATCTAACACCCTGTACCTGCCCTGGGAGTGTTTGATGGGACAGTGTAGAGGGAGCTTTACTCTGCATCTAACCCCCTGTACCTGCCCTGGGAGTGTTTGATGGGACAGTGTCAAGGGAGCTTTACTCTGTATCTAACCCCGTGCTGTACCTGCCCTGGGAGTGTTTGATGGGACAGTCGAGAGGGAGCTTTACTCTGTATCTAACCCCCTATACCTGCCCTGGGAGTGTTTGATGGGACAGTCTCGAGGGAGCTTTACTCTGCATCTAACCCCCGATAACTGCCCTGGGAGTGTTTGATGGGACAGTGTAGAGGGAGCTTTACTCTGTATCCAACCCCGTGATGTACCTGCCCTGGGAGTGTTTGATGGGACAGTGTCGAGGGAGCTTTACTCTGTATCTAACCCCGTGCTGTACCTGCCCTGGGAGTGTTTGATGGGCCAGTGCAGAGGGATCTTTACTCTGTATCTCACCCCGTGCTGTACCTGCCCTGGGAGTGTTTGATGGGACAGTGTAGAGGTAGCTTTACTCTGTATCTAACCCCGTGCTGGACCTGCCCTGGGAGTGTTTGATGGAACAGTGTAGAAGGCGCTTTACTCTGTATCTAACCCCGTGCTGGACCTGGCCTGGGAGTGTTTGATGGGACTGTGTAGAGGGAGCTTTACTCTGTATCTAACCCCGTGCTGGACCTGGCCTGGGAGTGTTTGATGGGGCAGTGTAGAGGGAGCTTTACTCTGTATCTAACCCCCTGTACCTGCCCTGGGAGTGTTTGATGGATCAGTGTAGAGGGAGCTTTACTCTGTATCTAACCCCCTGTACCTGCCCTGGGAGTGTTTGATGGGACAGTGTAGAGGGAGCTTTACTCTGTATCTAATCCCCTGTACCTGCTCTGTGAGTGTTTGATGGGACAGTGTAGAGGGAGCTTTACTCTGTATCTAACCCCCTGTACCTGCCCTGGGAGTGTTTGATGGGACAGTCTAGAGGGAGCTTTACTCTGTATCTAACCCCCGATAACTGCCCTGGGAGTGTTTGATGGGACATTGTAGAGGGAGCTTTACTCTGTATCGAACCGCGTGCTGGACCTGCCCTGCGAGTGAATGATGGGACAGTGTAGAGGGTGGTTTACTCTGTATCTAACCCCCTGTACCTGCCCTGGGAGTGTTTGATGGGACAGTGCAGAGGGAGCTTTACTCTGTATCTAACCCTGTGCTGTACCTGCCCTGTGAGTGTTTGATGGGACAGTGTAGAGGGAGCTTTACTCTGTATCTAACCCCCTGTACCTGCCCTGGGAGTTTTTGATGGGACAGTGTAGAGGGAGCTTTACTCTGTATCTAACCCCGCACTGTACCTGCCCTGGGAGTGTTTGATGGGACAGTGTAGAGGGAGCTTTACTCTGTATCTAACCCCGTGCTGTACCTGCCCTGGGAGTGTTTGATGGGACAGTGCAGAGGGAGCTTTACTCTGTATCTAACCCCCTGTACCTGTCCTGGAAGTGTTTGATGGAACAGTGTAGAGGGAGCTTTACTCTGTATCTAGCCCCCTGTACCTGCCCTGGGCGTGTTTGATGGGACAGTGTAGAGGTTGCTTTACTCTGTATCTAACCCCCTGCACCTGCCCTGGGAGTGTTTGATGGGACAGTGCAGAGGTAGCTTTACTCTGTATCTAACCCCGTGCTGTACCTGCCCTGGGAGTGTTTGATGGGACAGTGTAGAGGGAGCTTTACTCTGTATCTAACCCCGTGCTGTACCTGCCCTGGGAGTGTTTGATGGGACAGTGTAGAGGGAGCTTTACTCTGTATCTAACCCCGTGCTCTACCTGCCCTGGGAGTGTTTGATGGGACAGTGTAGAGGTAGTTATACTCTGTATCTAACCCCGTGCTGGACCTGCCCTGGGAGTGTTTGATGGGACAGTGTAGAAGGAGCTTTACTCTGTGTCTAAACCCCTGTACCTGCCCTGGGAGTGTTTGATGGATCAGTGTAGAGGGAGCTTTACTCTGTATCCAACCCCGTGCTGTACCTGCCCTGGGAGTGTTTGATGGGACAGTGTAGAGGGATCTTGACTCTGTATCTAAACCCCTGTACCTGCCCTGGGAGTGTTTGATGAGACTGTGTAGAGGGAGCTTTATTCTGTATCTAGCCGCCTGTAGCTGCGCTGGGAGTGTTTGATGGGACAGTGTAGAGGGAGCTTTACTCTGTATCTAACCCCCTGTACCTGCCCTGGGAGTGCTTGATGGGGTAGTGTAGAGGGAGCTTTACTCTGTATCTAACCCCCTGTACCTGCTCTGGGAGTGTTTGATGGGACAGTGTAGAGGGAGCTTTACTCTGTATCTAACCCCCTGTACCTGCCCTGGGAGTGTTTGATGGTACAGTCTAGAGGGAGCTTTACTCTGTATCTAACCCCCTATACCTGCCCTGGGAGTGTTTGATGGGACAGTCTAGAGGGAGCTTTACTCTGCATCTAACCCCCGATAACTGCCCTGGGAGTGTTTGATGGGACAGTGTAGAGGGAGCTTTACTCTGTATCGAACCGCGTGCTGTACCTGCCCTGGGAGTGAATGATGGGACAGTGTAGAGGAAGGCTTACTCTGTATCTAACCCCCTGTACCTGCCCTGGGAGTGTTTGATGGGACAGTGTAGAGGGAGCTTTACTCTGTATCTATCCCTGTGCTGTACCTGCCCTGGGAGTGTTTGATGGGACAGTGTAGAGGGAGCTTTACTCTGTATCTAACCCCCTGTACCTGCCCTGGGAGTTTTTGATGGGACAGTGCAGAGGGAGCTTTACTCTGTATCTAACCCCGTGCTGTACCTGCCCTGGGAGTGTTTGATGGGACAGTGTAGACGTAGCTTTACTCTGTATCTAACCCCGTGCTGTACCTGCCCTGTGAGTGTTTGATGGGACAGTGTAGAGGGTGCTTCAATCTGTATCTAACCCCCGGTACCTGCCCTGGGAGTGTTTGATGGGACAGTGTCGAGGGAGCTTTACTCTGTATCTAACCCCGTGCTGTACCTGCCCTGGGAGTGTTTCATACGACAGTGCAGAGGGAGCTTTACTCTGTATCTAACCCCGTGCTTTACCTGCCCTGGGAGTGTTTGATGGGACTGTGTAGAGGTAGCTTTACTCTGTATCTAACCCCGTGCTGGACCTGCCCTGGGAGTGTTTGATGGGGCAGTGTAGAGGGAGCTTTACTCTGTATCTAACCCCCTGTACCTGCCCTGGGAGTGTTTGATGGATCAGTGTAGAGGGAGCTTTACTCTGTATCTAGCCGCCTGTACCTGCCCTGGGAGTGTTTGATGGGACAGTGTAGAGGGAGCTTTACTCTGTATCTAACCCCCTGTACCTGCCCTGGGAGTGTTTGATGGGACAGTGTAGAGGGAGCTTTACTCTGTATCTAACCCCCTGTACCTGCCCTGGGAGTGTTTGATGGGACAGTCTAGAGGGAGCTTTACTCTGTATCTAACCCCCTATCCCTGCCCTGGGAGTGTTTGATGGGACAGTCTAGAGGGAGCTTTACTCTGCATCTAACCCCCGATAACTGCCCTGGGAGTGTTTGATGGGACAGTGTCGAGGGAGCTTTACTCTGTATCGAACCGCGTGCTGTACCTGCCCTGGGAGTGAATGATGGGACAGTGTAGAGGGTGGTTTACTCTGTATCTAACCCCCTGTACCTGCCCTGGGAGTGTTTGATGGGACAGTGTAGAGGGAGCATTACTCTGTATCTAACCCTGTGCTGTACCTGCCCTGTGAGTGTTTGATGGGACAGTGTAGAGGGAGCTTTACTCTGTATCTAACCCCCTGTACCTGCCCTGGGAGTTTTTGATGGGACAGTGTAGAGGGAGCTTTATTCTAGATCTAACCCCGTGCTGTACCTGCCCTGGGAGTGTTTGATGGGACAGTGTAGAGGGAGCTTTACTCTGTATCTAACCCCGTGCTGTACCTGCCCTGGGAGTGTTTGATGGGACAGTGTAGAGGGAGCTTTACTCTGTATCTAACACCGTGCTGTACCTGTACCTGCCCTGGGAGTGTTTGATGGGACAATGTAGAGGGAGCTTTACTCTGTATGTAATCCCCTGTACCTGCCCTGGGAGTGTTTGATGGGACTGTGCAGAGGGAATTTACTCTGTATCTAACCCCCTGTACCTATCCTGGAAGTGTTTGATGGAACAGTGTCGAGGGAGCTTTACTCTGTACCTAACCCCCTGTACCTGCCCTGGGAGTGTTTGATGGGACAGTGTAGAGGGAGCTTTACTCTGTATCTAACACCCGATTCCTGCCCTGCGAGTGTTTGATGGGACAGTGTTGAGGGATCTTTATTCTGTATCTAACCCCCTGCAGCTGCCCTGGGAGTGTTTGATGGGACAGTGTAGAGGTAGCTTTACTCTGTATCTAACCCCGTGCTGTACCTGCCCTGTGAGTGTTTGATGGGACAGTGTAGAGGGAGCTTCAATCTGTATCTAACCCCCGGTACCTGCCCTGGGAGTGTTTGATGGGACAGTGCAGAGGGAGCTTTACTCTGTATCTATCCCCCTGTACCTACTCTGGGAGTGTTTGATGGGACAGTGTTGAGGGATCTTTATTCTGTATCTAACCCCCTGCACCTGCCCTGGGAGTGTTTGATGGGACAGTGTAGAGGGAGCTTTACTCTGTATCTAACCCCCTGTACCTGCCCTGGGAGTGTTTGATGGGACAGTGTATCGGGAGCTTTACTCTGTATCTAACCCCGTGCTGTACCTGCCCTGGGAGTGTTTGATACGACAGTGTAGAGGGAGCTTTACTCTGTATCTAACCCCGTGCTTTACCTGCCCTGGGAGTGTTTGATGGGACTGTGTAGAGGTAGCTTTACTCTGTATCTAACTCCGTGCTGGACCTGCCCTGGGTGTGTTTGATGGGACAGTGTAGAGGGAGCTTTACTCTGTATCTAGCCGCCTGTACCTGCCCTGGGAGTGTTTGATGGGACAGTGTGGAGGGAGCTTTACTCTGTATCTAACACCCTGTACTTGCCCTGGGAGTGTTTGATGGGACAGT
The DNA here is from genome assembly GCF_044704955.1 of Pristiophorus japonicus. NCBI lineage: Eukaryota > Metazoa > Chordata > Chondrichthyes > Pristiophoridae > Pristiophorus > Pristiophorus japonicus. The sequence goes on along the minus strand of NW_027254544.1, from coordinate 66,987 downwards.
GTAGAGGGAGCTTTACTCTGCATCTAACCCCCTGTACCTGCCCTGGGAGTGTTTGATGGGACAGTGTCAAGGGAGCTTTACTCTGTATCTAACCCCGTGCTGTACCTGCCCTGGGAGTGTTTGATGGGACAGTCGAGAGGGAGCTTTACTCTGTATCTAACCCCCTATACCTGCCCTGGGAGTGTTTGATGGGACAGTCTAGAGGGAGCTTTATTCTGCATCTAACCCCCGATAACTGCCCTGGGAGTGTTTGATGGGACAGTGTAGAGGGAGCTTTACTCTGTATCGAACCGCGTGCTGTACCTGCCCTGGGAGTGAATGATGGGACAGTGTAGAGGGAGGTTTACTCTGTATCTAACCCCCTGTACCTGCCCTGGGAGTGTTTGATGGGACAGTGTAGAGGGAGCATTACTCTGTATCTCACCCTGTGCTGTACCTGCCCTGTCAGTGTTTGATGGGACAGTGTAGAGGGAGCTTTACTCTGTATCTAACCCCCTGTACCTGCCCTGGGAGTTTTTGATGGGACAGTGTAGAGGGAGCTTTACTCTGTATCGAACCCCGTGCTGTACCTGCCCTGGGAGTGTTTGATGGGACAGTGTAGAGGGAGCTTTACTATGTATCTAACACCGTGCTGTACCTGTACCTGCCCTGGGAGTGTTTGATGGGACAATGGAGAGGGAGCTTTACTCTGTATCTAATCCCCTGTACCTGCCCTGGGAGTGTTTGATGGGACTGTGCAGAGGGAGCTTTACTCTGTATCTAACCCCCTGTACCCTGTCCTGGAAGTGTTTGATGGAACAGTGTAGAGGGAGCTTTACTCTGTATCTAACCCCCTGTACCTGCCCTGGGAGCGTTTGATGGGACAGTGTAGAGGGAGCTTCAATCTGTATCTAACCCCCGGTACCTGCCCTGGGAGTGTTTGATGGGACAGTGTCGAGGGAGCTTTACTCTGTATCTAACCCCGTGCTGTACCTGCCCTGTGAGTGTTTGATGGGACAGTGTAGAGGGAGCTTTAATCTGTATCTAACCCCCGGTACCTGCCCTGGGAGTGTTGGATGGGACAGTGTCGAGGGAGTTTTCCTCTGTATCTAACCCAGTGCTGTACCTGACCAGGGAGTGTTTGATAGGACAGTGTTGAGGTAGCTTTACTCTGTATCTAACCCCGTGCTGGACCTGCCCTGGGAGTGTTTGATGGGACAGTGTTTGTCCGATCAGTGTCGAGGGAGCTTTACTCTGTATCCAACCCCGTGCTGTACCTGACCAGGGAGTGTTTGATGGGACAATGTAGAGGGAGCTTCACTCTGTATCTAATCCCCTGTACCTGCCCTGGGAGTGTTTGATGGGACAGTGCAGACGGAGCTTTACTCTGTATCTTACCCCATGTACCTGCCCTGGGATTGTTTGATGGTACAGTGTATACGGAGCTTTACTCTGTATCTTACCCCCTGTACCTGCCCTGGGAGTGTTTGATGGGACAGTGTAGAGGTAGCTTTCCTCTGTATCTAACCCCGTGCTGTACCTGCCCTGTCAGTGTTTAATGGGACAGTGTAGAGGGAGCTTTAATCTGTATCTAACCCCCGGTACCTGCCCTGGGAGTGTTTGATGGGACAGTTTAGAGGTAGCTTTACTCTGTAACTAACCCCGTGCTGTACCTGCCCTGGGAGTGTTTGATGGGACAGTGTAGAGGGAGCTTTACTCTGTATCTAACCCCGTGCTTTACCTGCCCTGGGAGTGTTTGATGGGACAGTGTAGAGGTAGCTTTACTCTGTATGTAACCCCGTGCTGGACCTGCCCTGGGAGTGTTTGACGGGATAGTGTAGAGGGAGTTTACTCTGTATCTAACCCCCTGCACCTGCTCTGGGAGTGTTTGATGGGACAGTGTCGAGGGAGCTTGACTCTGTATCTAACCCCCTGTACCTGCCCTGGGAGTGTCTGATGGGACAGTGTAGAGGGAGCTTTACTCTGTATCAAGCTGCCTGTACCTGCCCTGGGAGTGTTTGATGGGACAGTGTAGAGGGAGCTTTACTCTGTATCTAACCCCGATACCTGCCCTGGGAGTGTTTGATGGGACAGTGTAGAGGGAGCTTTACTCTGTATCTAACCCCCTGTACCTGCCCTGGGAGTGTTTGATGGGACAGTGTAGAGGGAGCTTGACTCTGTATCTAACCCCCTGTACCTGCCCTGGGAGTGTTTGATGGGACAGTGTAGAGGGAGCTTTACTCTGTATCTAGCTGCCTGTACCTGTCCTGGGAGTGTTTGATGGGACAGTGTAGAGGGAGCTTTACTCTGTATCTAACCCCCTGTACCTGCTCTGGCAGTGTTTGATGGGACAGTGTAGAGGGAGCTTTACTCTGTATCAAACCGCGTGCTGTACCTGCCCTGGGAGTGTTTGATGGGACAGTGTAGAGGGAGCTTTACTCTGTATCTAACCCCCTGTTCCTGCCCTGGGAGTGTTTGATGGGACAGTGTAGAGGGAGCTTTACTCTGTATCTAACCCCCTGTACCTGCCCTGTGAGTGTTTGATGGGACAGTATAGAGGGAGCTTTACTGTGTATCTAACTTCGTGCTGTACCTGCCCTGGGAGTGTTTGATGGGACAGTGCAGAGGGAGCTTTACTCTGTATCTAACCCCCTGTACCTGCCCTGGGAGTGTTTGATGGGACAGTGTAGAGGGAGCTTTACTCTGTATCTAACCCGCTATACCTGCCCTGGGAGTGTTTGATGGGACAGTGTTGAGGGATCTTTACTCTGTATCTAACCCCCTGCACCTGCCCTGGGAGTGTTTGATGGGACAGTGTAGAGGGAGCTTTACTCTGTATCTATCCCTGTGCTGTACCTGCCCTGGGAGTGTTTGATGGGACAGTGTAGAGGGAGCTTTACTCTGTATCTAACCCCCTGTACCTGCCCTGGGAGTTTTTGATGGGACAGTGCAGAGGGAGCTTTACTCTGTATCTAACCCCGTGCTGTACCTGCCCTGGGAGTGTTTGATGGGACAGTGTAGAGGGAGCTTTACTCTGTATCTTACCCCGTGCTGCACCTGCCCTGGGAGTGTTTGATGGGTCAGTGTAGAGGGAGCTTTACTCTGTATCTAACACCGTGCTGCACCTGTACCTGCCCTGGGAGTGTTTGATGGGACAATGTAGAGGGAGCTTTACTCTGTATCTATCCCCCTGTACCTGCCCTGGGAGTGTTTGATGGGACAGTGTTGAGGGATCTTTACTCTGTATCTAACCCCGTGATGTACCTGCCCTGGGAGTGTTTGATGGGACAGTGTAGAGGGAGCTTTACTCTGTATCTAACACCGTGCTGTACCTGTACCTGCCCTGGGAGTGTTTGATGGGACAATGTAGAGGGAGCTTTACTCTGTATGTAATCCCCTGTACCTGCCCTGGGAGTGTTTGATGGGACTGTGCAGAGGGAGCTTTACTCTGTATCTAACCCCCTGTACCTGCCCTGGGAGTGTTTGATGGGACAGTGTAGAGGTTGCTTTACTCTGTATCTAACCCCCTGCACCTGCCCTGGGAGTGTTTGATGGGACAGTGTAGAGGGAGCTTTACTCTGTATCTAACCCCCTATACCTGCCCTGCGAGTGTTTGATGGGACAGTGTAGAGGCAGCTTCAATCTGTATCTAACCCCCGGTACCTGACCTGGGAGTGTTTGATGGGACAGTGCAGAGGGAGCTTTACTCTGTATCTATCCCCCTGTACCTGCTCTGGGAGTGTTTGATGGGACAGTGTTGAGGGATCTTTATTCTGTATCTAACCCCCTGCACCTGCCCTGGGATTGTTTGATGGGACAGTGTAGAGGGAGCATTACTCTGTATCTAACCCCCTGTACCTGCCCTGGGAGTGTTTGATGGGACAGTGTATAGGGAGCTTTACTCTGTATCTAATCCCCTGTACCTGCCCTGGGAGTGTTTGATGGGACAGTGTAGAGGTAGCTTTACTCTGTATCTAACCCCGTGCTGTACCTGCCCTGTGAGTGTTTGATGGGACAGTGTAGAGGGAGATTCAATCTGTATCTAACCCCCGGTACCTGCCCTGGGAGTGTTTGATGGGACAGTGTCGAGGGAGCTTTACTCTGTATCTAACCCCGTGCTGTACCTGCCCTGGGAGTGTTTGATACGACAGTGTAGAGGGAGCTTTACTCTGTATCTAACCCCGTGCTTTACCTGCCCTGGGAGTGTTTGATGGGACTGTGTAGAGGTAGCTTTACTCTGTATCTAACCCCGTGCTGGACCTGCCCTGGGAGTGTTTGATGGGGCAGTGTAGAGGGAGCTTTACTCTGTATCTAACCCCCTGTACCTGCCCTGGGTGTGTTTGATGGATCAGTGTAGAGGGAGCTTTACTCTGTATCTAGCCGCCTGTACCTGCCCTGGGAGTGTTTGATGGGACAGTGTAGAGGGAGCTTTACTCTGTATCTAACACCCTGTACCTGCCCTGGGAGTGTTTGATGGGACAGTGTAGAGGGAGCTTTACTCTGCATCTAACCCCCTGTACCTGCCCTGGGAGTGTTTGATGGGACAGTGTCAAGGGAGCTTTACTCTGTATCTAACCCCGTGCTGTACCTGCCCTGGGAGTGTTTGATGGGACAGTCGAGAGGGAGCTTTACTCTGTATCTAACCCCCTATACCTGCCCTGGGAGTGTTTGATGGGACAGTCTCGAGGGAGCTTTACTCTGCATCTAACCCCCGATAACTGCCCTGGGAGTGTTTGATGGGACAGTGTAGAGGGAGCTTTACTCTGTATCCAACCCCGTGATGTACCTGCCCTGGGAGTGTTTGATGGGACAGTGTCGAGGGAGCTTTACTCTGTATCTAACCCCGTGCTGTACCTGCCCTGGGAGTGTTTGATGGGCCAGTGCAGAGGGATCTTTACTCTGTATCTCACCCCGTGCTGTACCTGCCCTGGGAGTGTTTGATGGGACAGTGTAGAGGTAGCTTTACTCTGTATCTAACCCCGTGCTGGACCTGCCCTGGGAGTGTTTGATGGAACAGTGTAGAAGGCGCTTTACTCTGTATCTAACCCCGTGCTGGACCTGCCCTGGGAGTGTTTGATGGGACTGTGTAGAGGGAGCTTTACTCTGTATCTAACCCCGTGCTGGACCTGGCCTGGGAGTGTTTGATGGGGCAGTGTAGAGGGAGCTTTACTCTGTATCTAACCCCCTGTACTTGCCCTGGGAGTGTTTGATGGATCAGTGTAGAGGGAGCTTTACTCTGTATCTAACCCCCTGTACCTGCCCTGGGAGTGTTTGATGGGACAGTGTAGAGGGAGCTTTACTCTGTATCTAATCCCCTGTACCTGCTCTGTGAGTGTTTGATGGGACAGTGTAGAGGGAGCTTTACTCTGTATCTAACCCCCTGTACCTGCCCTGGGAGTGTTTGATGGGACAGTCTAGAGGGAGCTTTACTCTGTATCTAACCCCCGATAACTGCCCTGGGAGTGTTTGATGGGACATTGTAGAGGGAGCTTTACTCTGTATCGAACCGCGTGCTGGACCTGCCCTGCGAGTGAATGATGGGACAGTGTAGAGGGTGGTTTACTCTGTATCTAACCCCCTGTACCTGCCCTGGGAGTGTTTGATGGGACAGTGCAGAGGGAGCTTTACTCTGTATCTAACCCTGTGCTGTACCTGCCCTGTGAGTGTTTGATGGGACAGTGTAGAGGGAGCTTTACTCTGTATCTAACCCCCTGTACCTGCCCTGGGAGTTTTTGATGGGACAGTGTAGAGGGAGCTTTACTCTGTATCTAACCCCGCACTGTACCTGCCCTGGGAGTGTTTGATGGGACAGTGTAGAGGGAGCTTTACTCTGTATCTAACCCCGTGCTGTACCTGCCCTGGGAGTGTTTGATGGGACAGTGCAGAGGGAGCTTTACTCTGTATCTAACCCCCTGTACCTGTCCTGGAAGTGTTTGATGGAACAGTGTAGAGGGAGCTTTACTCTGTATCTAGCCCCCTGTACCTGCCCTGGGCGTGTTTGATGGGACAGTGTAGAGGTTGCTTTACTCTGTATCTAACCCCCTGCACCTGCCCTGGGAGTGTTTGATGGGACAGTGCAGAGGTAGCTTTACTCTGTATCTAACCCCGTGCTGTACCTGCCCTGGGAGTGTTTGATGGGACAGTGTAGAGGGAGCTTTACTCTGTATCTAACCCCGTGCTGTACCTGCCCTGGGAGTGTTTGATGGGACAGTGTAGAGGGAGCTTTACTCTGTATCTAACCCCGTGCTCTACCTGCCCTGGGAGTGTTTGATGGGACAGTGTAGAGGTAGTTATACTCTGTATCTAACCCCGTGCTGGACCTGCCCTGGGAGTGTTTGATGGGACAGTGTAGAAGGAGCTTTACTCTGTGTCTAAACCCCTGTACCTGCCCTGGGAGTGTTTGATGGATCAGTGTAGAGGGAGCTTTACTCTGTATCCAACCCCGTGCTGTACCTGCCCTGGGAGTGTTTGATGGGACAGTGTAGAGGGATCTTGACTCTGTATCTAAACCCCTGTACCTGCCCTGGGAGTGTTTGATGAGACTGTGTAGAGGGAGCTTTATTCTGTATCTAGCCGCCTGTAGCTGCGCTGGGAGTGTTTGATGGGACAGTGTAGAGGGAGCTTTACTCTGTATCTAACCCCCTGTACCTGCCCTGGGAGTGCTTGATGGGGTAGTGTAGAGGGAGCTTTACTCTGTATCTAACCCCCTGTACCTGCTCTGGGAGTGTTTGATGGGACAGTGTAGAGGGAGCTTTACTCTGTATCTAACCCCCTGTACCTGCCCTGGGAGTGTTTGATGGTACAGTCTAGAGGGAGCTTTACTCTGTATCTAACCCCCTATACCTGCCCTGGGAGTGTTTGATGGGACAGTCTAGAGGGAGCTTTACTCTGCATCTAACCCCCGATAACTGCCCTGGGAGTGTTTGATGGGACAGTGTAGAGGGAGCTTTACTCTGTATCGAACCGCGTGCTGTACCTGCCCTGGGAGTGAATGATGGGACAGTGTAGAGGAAGGCTTACTCTGTATCTAACCCCCTGTACCTGCCCTGGGAGTGTTTGATGGGACAGTGTAGAGGGAGCTTTACTCTGTATCTATCCCTGTGCTGTACCTGCCCTGGGAGTGTTTGATGGGACAGTGTAGAGGGAGCTTTACTCTGTATCTAACCCCCTGTACCTGCCCTGGGAGTTTTTGATGGGACAGTGCAGAGGGAGCTTTACTCTGTATCTAACCCCGTGCTGTACCTGCCCTGGGAGTGTTTGATGGGACAGTGTAGACGTAGCTTTACTCTGTATCTAACCCCGTGCTGTACCTGCCCTGTGAGTGTTTGATGGGACAGTGTAGAGGGTGCTTCAATCTGTATCTAACCCCCGGTACCTGCCCTGGGAGTGTTTGATGGGACAGTGTCGAGGGAGCTTTACTCTGTATCTAACCCCGTGCTGTACCTGCCCTGGGAGTGTTTCATACGACAGTGCAGAGGGAGCTTTACTCTGTATCTAACCCCGTGCTTTACCTGCCCTGGGAGTGTTTGATGGGACTGTGTAGAGGTAGCTTTACTCTGTATCTAACCCCGTGCTGGACCTGCCCTGGGAGTGTTTGATGGGGCAGTGTAGAGGGAGCTTTACTCTGTATCTAACCCCCTGTACCTGCCCTGGGAGTGTTTGATGGATCAGTGTAGAGGGAGCTTTACTCTGTATCTAGCCGCCTGTACCTGCCCTGGGAGTGTTTGATGGGACAGTGTAGAGGGAGCTTTACTCTGTATCTAACCCCCTGTACCTGCCCTGGGAGTGTTTGATGGGACAGTGTAGAGGGAGCTTTACTCTGTATCTAACCCCCTGTACCTGCCCTGGGAGTGTTTGATGGGACAGTCTAGAGGGAGCTTTACTCTGTATCTAACCCCCTATCCCTGCCCTGGGAGTGTTTGATGGGACAGTCTAGAGGGAGCTTTACTCTGCATCTAACCCCCGATAACTGCCCTGGGAGTGTTTGATGGGACAGTGTCGAGGGAGCTTTACTCTGTATCGAACCGCGTGCTGTACCTGCCCTGGGAGTGAATGATGGGACAGTGTAGAGGGTGGTTTACTCTGTATCTAACCCCCTGTACCTGCCCTGGGAGTGTTTGATGGGACAGTGTAGAGGGAGCATTACTCTGTATCTAACCCTGTGCTGTACCTGCCCTGTGAGTGTTTGATGGGACAGTGTAGAGGGAGCTTTACTCTGTATCTAACCCCCTGTACCTGCCCTGGGAGTTTTTGATGGGACAGTGTAGAGGGAGCTTTATTCTGGATCTAACCCCGTGCTGTACCTGCCCTGGGAGTGTTTGATGGGACAGTGTAGAGGGAGCTTTACTCTGTATCTAACCCCGTGCTGTACCTGCCCTGGGAGTGTTTGATGGGACAGTGTAGAGGGAGCTTTACTCTGTATCTAACACCGTGCTGTACCTGTACCTGCCCTGGGAGTGTTTGATGGGACAATGTAGAGGGAGCTTTACTCTGTATGTAATCCCCTGTACCTGCCCTGGGAGTGTTTGATGGGACTGTGCAGAGGGAATTTACTCTGTATCTAACCCCCTGTACCTGTCCTGGAAGTGTTTGATGGAACAGTGTCGAGGGAGCTTTACTCTGTACCTAACCCCCTGTACCTGCCCTGGGAGTGTTTGATGGGACAGTGTAGAGGGAGCTTTACTCTGTATCTAACACCCGATTCCTGCCCTGCGAGTGTTTGATGGGACAGTGTTGAGGGATCTTTATTCTGTATCTAACCCCCTGCAGCTGCCCTGGGAGTGTTTGATGGGACAGTGTAGAGGTAGCTTTACTCTGTATCTAACCCCGTGCTGTACCTGCCCTGTGAGTGTTTGATGGGACAGTGTAGAGGGAGCTTCAATCTGTATCTAACCCCCGGTACCTGCCCTGGGAGTGTTTGATGGGACAGTGCAGAGGGAGCTTTACTCTGTATCTATCCCCCTGTACCTACTCTGGGAGTGTTTGATGGGACAGTGTTGAGGGATCTTTATTCTGTATCTAACCCCCTGCACCTGCCCTGGGAGTGTTTGATGGGACAGTGTAGAGGGAGCTTTACTCTGTATCTAACCCCCTGTACCTGCCCTGGGAGTGTTTGATGGGACAGTGTATCGGGAGCTTTACTCTGTATCTAACCCCGTGCTGTACCTGCCCTGGGAGTGTTTGATACGACAGTGTAGAGGGAGCTTTACTCTGTATCTAACCCCGTGCTTTACCTGCCCTGGGAGTGTTTGATGGGACTGTGTAGAGGTAGCTTTACTCTGTATCTAACTCCGTGCTGGACCTGCCCTGGGTGTGTTTGATGGGACAGTGTAGAGGGAGCTTTACTCTGTATCTAGCCGCCTGTACCTGCCCTGGGAGTGTTTGATGGGACAGTGTGGAGGGAGCTTTACTCTGTATCTAACACCCTGTACTTGCCCTGGGAGTGTTTGATGGGACAGTGTAGAGGGAGCTTTACTCTGCATCTAACCCCCTGTACCTGCCCTGGGAGTGTTTGATGGGACAGTGTCAAGGGAGCTTTACTCTGTATCTAACCCCGTGCTGTACCTGCCCTGGGAGTGTTTGATGGGACAGTCGAGAGGGAGCTTTACTCTGTATCTAACCCCCTATACCTGCCCTGGGAGTGTTTGATGGGACAGTCTAGAGGGAGCTTTATTCTGCATCTAACCCCCGATAATTGCCCTGGGAGTGTTTGATGGGACAGTGTAGAGGGAGCTTTACTCTGTATCGAACCGCGTGCTGTACCTGCCCTGGGAGTGAATGATGGGACAGTGTAGAGGGAGGTTTACTCTGTATCTAACCCCCTGTACCTGCCCTGGGAGTGTTTGATGGGACAGTGTAGAGGGAGCATTACTCTGTATCTCACCCTGTGCTGTACCTGCCCTGTCAGTGTTTGATGGGACAGTGTAGAGGGAGCTTTACTCTGTATCTAACCCCCTGTACCTGCCCTGGGAGTTTTTGATGGGACAGTGTAGAGGGAGCTTTACTCTGTATCGAACCCCGTGCTGTACCTGCCCTGGGAGTGTTTGATGGGACAGTGTAGAGGGAGCTTTACTATGTATCTAACACCGTGCTGTACCTGTACCTGCCCTGGGAGTGTTTGATGGGACAATGGAGAGGGAGCTTTACTCTGTATCTAATCCCCTGTACCTGCCCTGGGAGTGTTTGATGGGACTGTGCAGAGGGAGCTTTACTCTGTATCTAACCCCCTGTACCCTGTCCTGGAAGTGTTTGATGGAACAGTGTAGAGGGAGCTTTACTCTGTATCTAACCCCCTGTACCTGCCCTGGGAGTGTTTGATGGGACAGTGTAGAGGGAGCTTCAATCTGTATCTAACCCCCGGTACCTGCCCTGGGAGTGTTTGATGGGACAGTGTCGAGGGAGCTTTACTCTGTATCTAACCCCGTGCTGTACCTGCCCTGTGAGTGTTTGATGGGACAGTGTAGAGGGAGCTTTAATCTGTATCTAACCCCCGGTACCTGCCCTGGGAGTGTTGGATGGGACAGTGTCGAGGGAGTTTTCCTCTGTATCTAACCCAGTGCTGTACCTGACCAGGGAGTGTTTGATAGGACAGTGTTGAGGTAGCTTTACTCTGTATCTAACCCCGTGCTGGACCTGCCCTGGGAGTGTTTGATGGGACAGTGTTTGTCCGATCAGTGTCGAGGGAGCTTTACTCTGTATCCAACCCCGTGCTGTACCTGACCAGGGAGTGTTTGATGGGACAATGTAGAGGGAGCTTCACTCTGTATCTAATCCCCTGTACCTGCCCTGGGAGTGTTTGATGGGACAGTGCAGACGGAGCTTTACTCTGTATCTTACCCCCTGTACCTGCCCTGGGATTGTTTGATGGTACAGTGTATACGGAGCTTTACTCTGTATCTTACCCCCTGTACCTGCCCTGGGAGTGTTTGATGGGACAGTGTAGAGGTAGCTTTCCTCTGTATCTAACCCCGTGCTGTACCTGCCCTGTCAGTGTTTAATGGGACAGTGTAGAGGGAGCTTTAATCTGTATCTAACCCCCGGTACCTGCCCTGGGAGTGTTTGATGGGACAGTTTAGAGGTAGCTTTACTCTGTAACTAACCCCGTGCTGTACCTGCCCTGGGAGTGTTTGATGGGACAGTGTAGAGGGAGCTTTACTCTGTATCTAACCCCGTGCTTTACCTGCCCTGGGAGTGTTTGATGGGACAGTGTAGAGGTAGCTTTACTCTGTATGTAACCCCGTGCTGGACCTGCCCTGGGAGTGTTTGACGGGATAGTGTAGAGGGAGTTTACTCTGTATCTAACCCCCTGCACCTGCTCTGGGAGTGTTTGATGGGACAGTGTCGAGGGAGCTTTACTCTGTATCTAACCCCCTGCACCTGCCCTGGGAGTGTTTGATGGGACAGTGTAGAGGGAGCTTTACTCTGTATCTAACCCCCTGTACCTGCCCTGGGAGTGTTTGATGGGACAGTGTATAGGGAGCTTTACTCTGTATCTAACCCCCTGTACCTGCCCTGGGAGTGTTTGATGGGACAGTGTAGAGGTAGCTTTACTCTGTATCTAACCCCGTGCTGTACCTGCCCTGTGAGTGTTTGATGGGACAGTGTAGAGGGAGCTTCACTCTGTATCTAACCCCCGGTACCTGCCCTGGGAGTGTTTGATGGGACAGTGTCGAGGGAGCTTTACTCTGTATCTAACCACGTGCTGTACCTGCCCTGGGAGTGTTTGATACGACAGTGTAGAGGGAGCTTTACTCTGTATCTAACCCCGTGCTTTACCTGCCCTGGGAGTGTTTGATGGGACTGTGTAGAGGGAGCTTTACTCTGTATCTAACCCCCTGTACCTGCCCTGGGAGTGTTTGATGGATCAGTGTAGAGGGAGCTTTACTCTGTATCTAGCCGCCTGTACCTGCCCTGGGAGTGTTTGATGGGACAGTGTAGAGGGAGCTTTACTCTGTATCTAACCCCATGTACCTGCCCTGGGAGTGTTTGATGGGACAGTGTAGAGGGAGCTTTACTCTGCATCTAACCCCCTGTACCTGCTCTGGGAGTGTTTGATGGGACAGTGTAGAGGGAGCTTTACTCTGTATCTAACCCCCTGTACCTGCCCTGGGAGTGTTTGATGGGACAGTCTAGAGGGAGCTTTACTCTGTATCTAACCCCCTATACCTGCCCTGGGAGTGTTTGATGGGACAGTCTAGAGGGAGCTTTACTCTGCATCTAACCCCCGATAACTGCCCTGGGAGTGTTTGATGGGACAGTGTTGAGGGAGCTTTCCTCTGTATCGAACCGCGTGCTGTACCTGCCCTGGGAGTGAATGATGGGACAGTGTAGAGGGTGGTTTACTCTGTATCTAACCCCCTGTACCTGCCCTGGGAGTGTTTGATAGGACAGTGTCGAGGGAGCTTTACTCTGTATCTAACCCTGTGCTGTACCTGTCCTGTGAGTGTTTGATGGGACAGTGTAGAGGGAGCTTTACTCTGTATCTAACCCCGTGCTGTACCTGCCCTGGGAGTGTTTGATGGGACAGTGTAGAGGGATCTTTACTCTGTATCTAATCCCCTGTACCTGCCCTGGGAGTGTTTGATGGGACTGTGCAGAGGGAGCTTTACTCTGTATCTAACCCCCTGTACCTGTCCTGGAAGTGTTTGATGGAACTGTGTAGAGGGAGCTTTACTCTGTATCGAACCCCGTGCTGTACCTGCCCTGGGAGTGTTTGATGGGACAGTGTAGAGGTTGCTTTACTCTGTATCTAACCCCCTGCACCTGCCCTGGGAGTGTTTGATGGGACAGTGTAGAGGGAGCTTTACTCTGTATCTCACCCCCTGTACCTGCCCTGGGAGTGTTTGATGGGACAGTGTAGAGGTAGCTTTACTCTGTATCTAACCCCGTGCTGTACCTGCCCTGTGAGTGTTTGATGGGACAGTGTAGAGGGAGCTTCAATCTGTATCTAACCCCCGGTACCAGCCCTGGGAGTGTTTGATGGGACAGTGTCGAGGGAGCTTTACTCTGTATCTAACCCCGTGCTGTACCTGCCCTGGGAGTGTTTGATACGATAGTGTAGAGGGAGCTTTACTCTGTATCTAACCCCGTGCTTTAGCTGCCCTGGAAGTGTTTGATGGGACTGTGTAGAGGGAGCTTTACTCTGTATCTAACCCCCTGTACCTGCCCTGGGAGTGTTTGATGGATCAGTGTAGAGGGAGCTTTACTCTGTATCTAGCCGCCTGTACCTGCCCTGGGAGTGTTTGATGGGACAGTGTAGAGGGAGCTTTCCTCTGTATCTAACCCCATGTACCTGCCCTGGGAGTGTTTGATGGGACAGTGTAGAGGGAGCTTTACTCTGCATCTAACCCCCTGTACCTGCTCTGGGAGTGTTTGATGGGACAGTGTAGAGGGAGCTTTACTCTGTATCTAACCCCCTGTACCTGCCCTGGGAGTGTTTGATGGGACAGTCTAGAGGGAGCTTTACTCTGTATCTAACCCCCTATACCTGCCCTGGGAGTGTTTGATGGGACAGTCCAGAGGGAGCTTTACTCTGTATCTAACACCCTGTACCTGCCCTGGGAGTGTTTGATGCGACAGTGTAGAGGGGGCTTCACTCTGTATCTAACCCTGTGCTGTACCTGCCCTGTGAGTGTTTGATGGGACAGTGTAGAGGGAGCTTTACTCTGTATCTAACCCCATGCTGTACCTGCCCTGGGAGTGTTTGATGGGACAGTGTAGAGGGAACTTTACTCTGTATCTAACACCGTGCTGTACCTGTACCTGCCCTGGGAGTGTTTGATGGGACAATGTAGAGGGAGCTTTACTCTGTATCTAACCCCCTGTACCTGCCCAGGGAGTGTTTGATGGGACAGTGTTGAGGGATCTTTATTCTGTATCTAACCCCCTGCACCTACCCTGGGAGTGTTTGATGGGACAGTGTAGAGGTAGCTTTACTCTGTATCTAACCCCGTGCTGTACCTGCCCTGTGAGTGTTTGATGGGACAGTGTAGAGGGAGTTTCAATCTGTATCTAACCCCCGGTACCTGCCCTGGGAGTGTTTGTTGGGACAGTGTAGAGGGAGCTTTACTCTGTATCGAACCGCGTGCTGTACCTGCCCTGGGAGTGAATGATGGGACAGTGTAGAGGGAGGTTTACTCTGTATCTAACCCCCTGTACCTGCCCTGGGAGTGTTTGATGGGACAGTGTAGAGGGAGCATTACTCTGTATCTCACCCTGTGCTGTACCTGCCCTGTCAGTGTTTGATGGGACAGTGTAGAGGGAGCTTTACTCTGTATCTAACCCCCTGTACCTGCCCTGGGAGTTTTTGATGGGACAGTGTAGAGGGAGCTTTACTCTGTATCGAACCCCGTGCTGTACCTGCCCTGGGAGTGTTTGATGGGACAGTGTAGAGGGAGCTTTACTATGTATCTAACACCGTGCTGTACCTGTACCTGCCCTGGGAGTGTTTGATGGGACAATGGAGAGGGAGCTTTACTCTGTATCTAATCCCCTGTACCTGCCCTGGGAGTGTTTGATGGGACTGTGCAGAGGGAGCTATACTCTGTATCTAACCCCCTGTACCCTGTCCTGGAAGTGTTTGATGGAACAGTGTAGAGGGAGCTTTACTCTGTATCTAACCCCCTGTACCTGCCCTGGGAGTGTTTGATGGGACAGTGTAGAGGGAGCTTCAATCTGTATCTAACCCCCGGTACCTGCCCTGGGAGTGTTTGATGGGACAGTGTCGAGGGAGCTTTACTCTGTATCTAACCCCGTGCTGTACCTGCCCTGTGAGTGTTTGATGGGACAGTGTAGAGGGAGCTTTAATCTGTATCTAACCCCCGGTACCTGCCCTGGGAGTGTTGGATGGGACAGTGTCGAGGGAGTTTTCCTCTGTATCTAACCCAGTGCTGTACCTGACCAGGGAGTGTTTGATAGGACAGTGTTGAGGTAGCTTTACTCTGTATCTAACCCCGTGCTGGACCTGCCCTGGGAGTGTTTGATGGGACAGTGTTTGTCGGATCAGTGTCGAGGGAGCTTTACTCTGTATCCAACCCCGTGCTGTACCTGACCAGGGAGTGTTTGATGGGACAATGTAGAGGGAGCTTCACTCTGTATCTAATCCCCTGTACCTGCCCTGGGAGTGTTTGATGGGACAGTGCAGACGGAGCTTTACTCTGTATCTTACCCCCTGTACCTGCCCTGGGATTGTTTGATGGTACAGTGTATACGGAGCTTTACTCTGTATCTAACCCCCTGTACCTGCCCTGGGAGTGTTTGATGGGACAGTGTAGAGGTAGCTTTCCTCTGTATCTAACCCACTGTACCTGTACCTGCCCTGGGAGTGTTTGATGGGACAGTGTAGAGGGAGCTTTACTCTGTATCTAACCCCGTGCTGTACCTGCCCTGTCAGTGTTTAATGGGACAGTGTAGAGGGAGCTTTAATCTGTATCTAACCCCCGGTACCTGCCCTGGGAGTGTTTGATGGGACAGTGTAGAGGTAGCTTTACTCTGTATGTAACCCCGTGCTGGACCTGCCCTGGGAGTGTTTGACGGGATAGTGTAGAGGGAGTTTACTCTGTATCTAACCCCCTGCAACTGCTCTGGGAGTGTTTGATGGGACAGTGTCGAGGGAGCTTTACTCTGTATCTAACCCCCTGCACCTGCCCTGGGAGTGTTTGATGGGACAGTGTAGAGGGAGCTTTACTCTGTATCTAACCCCCTGTGCCTGCCCTGGGAGTGTTTGATGGGACAGTGTATAGGGAGCTTTACTCTGTATCTAACCCCCTGTACCTGCCCTGGGAGTGTTTGATGGGACAGTGTAGAGGTAGCTTTACTCTGTATCTAACCCCGTGCTGTACCTGCCCTGTGAGTGTTTGATGGGACAGTGTAGAGGGAGCTTCACTCTGTATCTAACCCCCGGTACCTGCCCTGGGAGTGTTTGATGGGACAGTGTCGAGGGAGCTTTACTCTGTATCTAACCCCGTGCTGTACCTGCCCTGGGAGTGTTTGATACGACAGTGTAGAGGGAGCTTTACTCTGTATCTAACCCCGTGCTTTACCTGCCCTGGGAGTGTTTGATGGGACTGTGTAGAGGGAGCTTTACTCTGTATCTAACCCCCTGTACCTGCCCTGGGAGTGTTTGATGGATCAGTGTAGAGGGAGCTTTACTCTGTATCTAGCCGCCTGTACCTGCCCTGGGAGTGTTTGATGGGACAGTGTAGAGGGAGCTTTACTCTGTATCTAACCCCATGTACCTGCCCTGGGAGTGTTTGATGGGACAGTGTAGAGGGAGCTTTACTCTGCATCTAACCCCCTGTACCTGCTCTGGGAGTGTTTGATGGGACAGTGTAGAGGGAGCTTTACTCTGTATCTAACCCCCTGTACCTGCCCTGGGAGTGTTTGATGGGACAGTCTAGAGGCAGCTTTACTCTGCATCTAACCCCCGATAACTGCCCTGGGAGTGTTTGATGGGACAGTGTTGAGGGAGCTTTCCTCTGTATCGAACCGCGTGCTGTACCTGCCCTGGGAGTGAATGATGGGACAGTGTAGAGGGTGGTTTACTCTGTATCTAACCCCCTGTACCTGCCCTGGGAGTGTTTGATAGGACAGTGTCGAGGGAGCTTTACTCTGTATCTAACCCTGTGCTGTACCTGCCCTGTGAGTGTTTGATGGGACAGTGTAGAGGGAGCTTTACTCTGTATCTAACCCCGTGCTGTACCTGCCCTGGGAGTGTTTGATGGGACAGTGTAGAGGGATCTTTACTCTGTATCTAATCCCCTGTACCTGCCCTGGGAGTGTTTGATGGGACTGTGCAGAGGGAGCTTTACTCTGTATCTAACCCCCTGTACCTGTCCTGGAAGTGTTTGATGGAACTGTGTAGAGGGAGCTTTACTCTGTATCGAACCCCGTGCTGTACCTGCCCTGGGAGTGTTTGATGGGACAGTGTAGAGGTTGCTTTACTCTGTATCTAACCCCCTGCACCTGCCCTGGGAGTGTTTGATGGGACAGTGTAGAGGGAGCTTTACTCTGTATCTCTCCCCCTGTACCTGCCCTGGGAGTGTTTGATGGGACAGTGTAGAGGTAGCTTTACTCTGTATCTAACCCCGTGCTGTACATGCCCTGTCAGTGTTTAATGGGACAGTGTAGAGGGAGCTTTAATCTATATCTAACCCCCGGTACCTGCCCTGGGAGTGTTTGATGGGACAGTGTAGAGGTAGCTTTACTCTGTATGTAACCCCGTGCTGGACCTGCCCTGGGAGTGTTTGACGGGATAGTGTAGAGGGAGTTTACTCTGTATCTAACACCCTGTACCTGCCCTGGGAGTGTTTGATGGATCAGTGCAGAGGGAGCTTTACTCTGTATCTAGCCGCCTGTACCTGCCCTGGGAGTGTTTGATGGGACAGTGTGGAGGGAGCTTTACTCTGTATCTAACCCCCTGTACCTGCCCTGGGAGTGTTTGATGGGACAGTGTAGAGGGAGCTTTACTCTGTATCTAACCCCCTGCACCTGCTCTGGGAGTGTTTGATGGGACAGTGTCGAGGGAGCTTTACTCTGTATCTAACCCCCTGTACCTGCCCTGGGAGTGTTTGATGGGACAGTGTAGAGGGAGCTTCACTCTGTATCTAACCCCCTGTACCTGCCCTGGGAGTGTTTGATGGGACAGTGTAGAGGTAGCTTTACTCTGTATCTAACCCCGTGCTGTACCTGCCCTGTGAGTGTTTGATGGGACAGTGTAGAGGGAGCTTCAATCTGTATCTAACCCCCGGTACCTGCCCTGGGAGTGTTTGATGGGACAGTGTCGAGGGAGCTTTACTCTGTATCTAACCCCGTGCTATACCTGCCCTGGGAGTGTTTGATGGGACAGTGTAGAGGGAGCTTTACTCTGTATCTAACCCCCTGTACCTGCCCTGGGAGTGTTTGATGGGACAGTGTAGAGGGAGCTTTACTCTGCATCTAACCCCCTGTACCTGCTCTGGGAGTGTTTGATGGGACAGTGTAGAGGGAGCTTTACTCTGTATCTAACCCCCTGCACCTGCCCTGGGAGTGTTTGATGGGACAGTCTAGAGGGAGCTTTACTCTGTATCTAACCCCCTATACCTGCCCTGGGAGTGTTTGATGGGACAGTCTAGAGGGAGCTTTACTCTGCAGCTAACCCCCGATAACTGCCCTGGGAGTGTTTGATGGGACAGTGTAGAGGGAGCTTTACTCTGTATCGAACCGCGTGCTGTACCTGCCCTGGGAGTGAATGATGGGACAGTGTAGAGGGTGGTTTACTCTGTATCTAACCCCCTGTACCTGCCCTGGGAGTGTTTGATGGGACAGTGTCGAGGGAGCTTTACTCTGTATCTAACCCCCTGTACCTGCCCTGGAAGTGTTTGATGGGACAGTGTAGAGGGAGCTTTACTCTGTATCTAACCCCCTGTACCTGCCCTGGGAGTGTTTGATGGGACAGTGTAGAGGTAGCTTTACTCTGTATCTAACCCCATGCTGTACCTGCCCTGTGAGTGTTTGATGGGACAGTGTAGAGGGAGCTTCAATCTGTATCTAACCCCCGGTACCTGCCCTGGGAGTGTTTGATGGGACAGTGTCGAGGGAGCTTTACTCTGTATCTAACCCCGTGCTGTACCTGCCCTGGGAGTGTTTGATACGACAGTGTAGAGGGAGCTTTACTCTGTATCTAACCCCGTGCTTTACCTGCCCTGGAAGTGTTTGATGGGACTGTGTAGAGGGAGCTTTACTCTGTATCTAACCCCCTGTACCTGCCCTGGGAGTGTTTGATGGATCAGTGTAGAGGGAGCTTTACTCTGCATCTAGCCGCCTGTACCTGCCCTGGGAGTGTTTGATGGGACAGTGTAGAGGGAGCTTTACTCTGTATCTAACCCCCTGTACCTGCCCTGGGAGTGTTTGATGGGACAGTGTAGAGGGAGCTTTACTCTGCATCTAACCCCCTGTACCTGCTCTGGGAGTGTTTGATGGGACAGTGTAGAGGGAGCTTTACTCTGTATCTAACCCCCTGTACCTGCCCTGGGAGTGTTTGATCGGACAGTCTAGAGGGAGCTTTACTCTGTATCTAACCCCCTATACCTGCCCTGGGAGTGTTTGATGGGACAGTCTAGAGGGAGCTTTACTCTGCATCTAACCCCCGATAACTGCCCTGGGAGTGTTTGATGGGACAGTGTAGAGGGAGCTTTACTCTGTATCGAACCGCGTGCTTTACCTGCCCTGGGAGTGAATGATGGGACAGTGTAGAGGGTGGTTTACTCTGTATCTAACCCCCTGTACCTGCCCTGGGAGTGTTTGATGGGACAGTGTCGAGGGAGCTTTACTCTGTATCTAACCCTGTGCTGTACCTGCCCTGTGAGTGTTTGATGGGACAGTGTAGAGGGAGCTTTACTCTGTATCTAACCCCGTGCTGTACCTGCCCTGGGAGTGTTTGATGGGACAGTGTAGAGGGAGCCTTACTCTGTATCTAACACCGTGCTGTACCTGTAGCTGCCCTGGGAGTGTTTGATGGGACAATGTAGAGGGATCTTTACTCTGTATCTAATCCCCTGTACCTGCCCTGGGAGTGTTTGATGGGACTGTGCAGAGGGAGCTTTACTCTGTATCTAACCCCCTGTATCTGTCCTGGAAGTGTTTGATGGAACTGTGTAGAGGGAGCTTTACTCTGTATCTAACCCCGTGCTGTACCTGCCCTGGGAGTGTTTGATGGGACAGTGTAGAGGTTGCTTTACTCTGTATCTAACCCCCTGCACATGCCCTGGGAGTGTTTGATGGGACAGTGTAGAGGGAGCTTTACTCTGTATCTCACCCCCTGTACCTGCCCTGGGAGTGTTTGATGGGACAGTGTAGAGGTAGCTTTACTCTGTATCTAACCCCGTGCTGTACCTGCCCTGTGAGTGTTTGATGGGACAGTGTAGAGGGAGCTTCAATCTGTATCTAACCCCCGGTACCAGCCCTGGGAGTGTTTGATGGGACAGTGTCGAGGGAGCTTTACTCTGTATCTAACCCCGTGCTGTACCTGCCCTGGGAGTGTTTGATATGATAGTGTAGAGGGAGCTTTACTCTGTATCTAACCCCCTGTACCTGCCCTGGGAGTGTTTGATGGATCAGTGTAGAGGGAGCTTTACTCTGTATCTAGCCGCCTGTACCTGCCCTGGGAGTGTTTGATGGGACAGTGTAGAGGGAGCTTTACTCTGTATCTAACCCCCTGTACCTGCCCTGGGAGTGTTTGATGGGACAGTGTAGAGGGAGCTTTACTCTGCATCTAACCCCCTGTACCTGCTCTGGGAGTGTTTGATGGGACAGTGTAGAGGGAGCTTTACTCTGTATCTAACCCCCTGTACCTGCCCTGGGAGTGTTTGATGGGACAGTGTAGAGGGAGCTTTACTCTGTATCGAACCGCGTGCTGTACCTGCCCTGGGAGTGAATGATGGGACAGTGTAGAGGGTGGTTTACTCTGTATCTAACCCCCTGTACCTGCCCTGGGAGTGTTTGATGGGACAGTGTAGAGGGAGCTTTACTCTGTATCTAACCCCATGCTGTACCTGCCCTGGGAGTGTTTGATGGGACAGTGTAGAGGGAGCTTTACTCTGTATCTAACACCGTGCTGTACCTGTACCTGCCCTGGGAGTGTTTGATGGGACAATGTAGAGGGAGCTTTACTCTGTATCTAACCCCCTATACCTGCCCAGGGAGTGTTTGATGGGACAGTGTTGAGGGATCTTTATTCTGTATCTAACCCCCTGCACCTGCCCTGGGAGTGTTTGATGGGACAGTGTAGAGGGAGCTTTACTCTGTATCTAATCCCCTGTACCTACCCTGGGAGTGTTTGATGGGACAGTGTAGAGGTAGCTTTACTCTGTATCTAACCCCGTGCTGTACCTGCCCTGTGAGTGTTTGATGGGACAGTGTAGAGGGAGCTTCAATCTGTATCTAACCCCCGGTACGTGCCCTGGGAGTGTTTGTTGGGACAGTGTCGAGGGAGCTTTACTCTGTATCTAACCGCGTGCTGTACCTGCCCTGGGATTGTTCGATGGGACAGTGTAGAGGGAGCTTTACTCTGTATCTAACCCCGTGCTGTACCTGCCCAGGGAGTGTTTGATGGGACAGTGTAGAGGGAGCTTTAATCTGTATCTAACCCCCGGTACCTGCCCTGGGATTGTTCGATGGGACAGTGTAGAGGGAGCTTTACTCTGTATCTAACCCCGTGCTGTACCTGCCCAGGGAGTGTTTGATGGGACAGTGTAGAGGTAGCTTTACTCTGTATCTAACCCCGTGCTGGACCTGCCCTGGGAGTATTTGATGGGACAGTGTAGAGGGAGCTTTACTCTGTATCTAACCCCCTGTACCTGCCCTGGGAGTGATTGTAGGATCAGTGTAGAGGGAGCTTTACTCTGTATCCAACCCCGTGCTGTACCTGCCCTGGGAGTGTTTGATGGGACAATGTCGAGGGAGCTTCACTCTGTATCTAACCCCCTGTACCTGCCCTGGGAGTGTTTGATGGTACAGTGTATAGGGAGCTTTACTCTGTATCTAACCCCCTGTACCTGCCCTGGGAGTGTTTGATGGGACAGTGCAGAGGTAGCTTTCCTCTGTATCTAACCCCGTGCTGTACCTGCCCTGTGAGTGTTTGATGGGACAGTGTAGAGGGAGCTTTAATCTGTATCTAACCCCCGGTACCTGCCCTGGGAGTGTTTGATGGGACAGTGTCGAGGGAGCTTTACTCTGTATCTAACCCCGTGCTGTACCTGCCCTGGGAGTGTTTGATGGGACAGTGTAGAGGGAGCTTTACTCTGCATCTAACCCCGTGCTTTACCTGCCCTGGGAGTGTTTGATGCGACAGTGTAGAGATAGCTTTACTCTGTATGTAACCCCGTGCTGGACCTGCCCTGGGAGTGTTTGATGGGATAGTGTAGAGGGAGCTCTACTCTGTATCCAACCCCCTGTACCTGCCCTGGGAGTGTTTGATGGATCAGTGTCGAGGGAGCATTACTCTGTATCTAGCCGCCTGTACCTGCCCTGGGAGTGTTTGATGGGACAGTGTAGAGGTAGCTTTACTCTGTATCTAACCCCCTGTACCTGTCCTGGGAGTGTTTGATGGGACAGTGTAGAGGCAGCTTTACTCTGTATCTAACCACCTGTACCTGCTCTGGGAGTGTTTGATGGGACAGTGTAGAGGGAGCTTTACTCTGTATCTAACACCCTGTACCTGCCTGGGAGTGTTTGATGTGACAGTCTAGAGGGAGCTTTACTCTGTATCGAACCGCGTGCTGTACCTGCCCTGGGAGTGAATGATGGGACAGTGTAGAGGGAGGTTTCTTCTGTATCTAACCCCCTGTACCTGCCCTGGGAGTGTTTGATGGGACAGTGTAGAGGGAGCTTTACTCTGTATCTAACCCTGTGCTGTACCTGCCCTGTGAGTGTTTGATGGGACAGTGTAGAGGGAGCTTTACTCTGTATCTAACCCCCTGTACCTGCCCTGGGAGTTTTTGATGGGACAGTGTAGAGGGAGCTTTACTCTGTATCTAACCCCGTGCTGTACCTGCCCTGGGAGTGTTTGATGGGACAGTGTAGAGGGAGCTTTACTCTGTATCTAACCCCGTGCTGTACCTGTACCTGCCCTGCGAGTGTTTGATGGGACAGTGTAGAGGGAGCTTTACTCTGTATCTAACCCCCTGTACCTGTCCTGGAAGTGTTTGTTGGGACAGTGTAGAGGGAGCTTTACTCTGTATCTAACCCACTGTACCTGCCCTGGGAGTGTTTGATGGGACAGTGTATAGGGAGCTTTACTCTGTATCTAACCCCCTGTACCTGCCCTGGTAGTGTTTGATGGGACAGTGTAGAGGTAGCTTTCCTCTGTATCTAACCCCCTGTACCTGCCCTGGGAGTGTTTAATGGATCAGTGTAGAGGGAGCTTTACTCTGTATCTAACCCCGTGCTGTACCTGCTCTGGGAGTGTTTGATGGGACAGCGTAGAGGGAGCTTTAATCTGTATCCAACCCCGTGCTGTACCTGCCCTGGGAGTGTTTGATGGGACAATGTAGAGGGAGCTTTACTCTGTATCTAACTCCCTGTACCTGCCCTGGGAGTGTTTGATGGGACAGTGCAGAGGGAGCTTTACTTTGTATCTAACCCCCTGTACCTGTCCTGGGAATGTTTGATGGGACAGTGTAGAGGGAGCTTTACTCTGTATCTAACCCCGTGCTGTACCTGCCCTGGGAGTGTTTGATGGAACAGTGTAGAGGGAGCTTTAGTCTGTATCTAACCCCCTGTACCTGCCCTGGAAGTGTTTGATGGAACAGTGTAGAGGGAGCTTTACTCTGTATCTAACCCCCTGTACCTGCCCTGGGAGTGTTTGATGGGACAGTGTAGAGGGAGCTTTACTCTGTATCTAACCCCGTGCTGTACCTGCCCAGGGAGTGTTTGATGGAACAGTGTAGAGGGAGCTTTACTCTGTATCTAACCCCCTGTACCTGCCCTGGGAGTGTTTGATGGAACAGTGTAGAGGGAGCTTTACTCTGTGTCTAACCCCGTGCTGTACCTGCCCTGGGAGTGTTTGATGGGACAGTGTACAGGGAGCTTTACTCTGTATCTAACCCCCTGTACCTGCCCTGGGAGTGTTTGATGGGACAGTGTAGAGGGAGCTTTACTCTGTCTCTAACCCATGCTGTACCTGCCCTGGGAGTGTTTGATGGGACAGTGTAGAGAGTGCTTTACTCTGTATCTAACCCCGTGGTGTACCTGCCCTGGGAGTGTTTGATGGGACAGTGCAGAGGGAGCTTTACTCTGTATCTAACCCCCTGTACCTGCCCTGGGAGTGTTTGATGGGACAGTGTAGAGGGAGCTTTACTCTGTATCTAACCCTGTGCTGTACCTGCCCTGGGAGTGTTTGATGGGACAGTGTTGAGGGATCTTTATTCTGTATCTAACCCCCTGCACCTGCCCTGGGAGTGTTTGATGGGACAGTGTAGAGGGAGCTTTACTCTGTAT
Source organism: Pristiophorus japonicus (assembly GCF_044704955.1). Lineage (NCBI taxonomy): Eukaryota > Metazoa > Chordata > Chondrichthyes > Pristiophoridae > Pristiophorus > Pristiophorus japonicus. The sequence continues at coordinate 43,035 of NW_027254544.1, read as the reverse complement.
CTAACCCACTGTACCTGCCCTGGGAGTGTTTGATGGGACAGTGTATAGGGAGCTTTACTCTGTATCTAACCCCCTGTACCTGCCCTGGGAGTGTTTGATGGGACAGTGTAGAGGTAGCTTTACTCTGTATCTAACCCCCTGTACCTGCCCTGAGAGTGTTTGATGGGACAGTGTAGAGGTAGCTTTCCTCTGTATCTAACCCCGTGCTGTACCTGCCCTGGGAGTGTTTGATGGGACAGTGTAGAGGGAGCTTTACTCTGTATCTAACCCCGTGCTTTACCTGCCCTGGTAGTGTTTGATGGGACAGTGTAGAGGGAGCTTTACTCTGTATCTAACCCCCTTTACCTGCCCTGGGAGTGTTTGATGGGACAGTGCAGAGGGAGCTTTACTCTGTATCTAACCCCCTGTACCTGTCCTGGAAGTGTTTGATGGAACAGTGTAGAGGGAGCTTTACTCTGTATCTAACCCCCTGTACCTGCCCTGGGAGTGTTTGATGGGACAGTGTAGAGGTTGCTTTACTCTGTATCTAACCCCGTGCACCTGCCCTGGGAGTGTTTGATGGGACAGTGTAGAGGGAGCTTTACTCTGTATCTAACCCCCTGTACCTGCCCTGGGAGTGTTTGATGGGACAGTGTAGAGGGAGCTTTACTCTGTATCTAACCCCCTATACCTGCCCTGGGAGTGTTTGATGGGACAGTGTTGAGGGATCTTTATTCTGTATCTAACCCCCTGCACATGCCCTGGGAGTGTTTGATGGGACAGTGTAGAGGGAGCTTTACTCTGCATCTAACCCACTGTACCTGCCCTGGGAGTGTTTGATGGGACAGTGTATAGGGAGCTTTACTCTGTATCTAACCCCCTGTACCTGCCCTGGGAGTGTTTGATGGGACAGTGTAGAGGTAGCTTTACTCTGTATCTAACCCCCTGTACCTGCCCTAAGAGTGTTTGATGGGACAGTGTAGAGGGAGCTTTACTCTGTATCTAACCCCGTGCTGTCCCTGTACCTGCCCTGGGAGTGTTTGATGGGACAGTGTAGAGGTAGCTTTCCTCTGTATCTAACCCCCTGTACCTGCCCTGGGAGTGTTTGATGGATCAGTGTAGAGGGAGCTTTACTCTGTATCTAACCCCGTGCTGTACCTGCCCTGGGAGTGTTTGATGGGACAGTGTAGAGGGAGCTTTACTCTGTATCCAACCCCGTGCTGTACCTGCCCTGGGAGTGTTTGATGGGACAATGTAGAGGGAGCTTTACTCTGTATCTAACTCCCTGTACCTGCCCTGGGAGTGTTTGATGGGACAGTGCAGAGGGAGCTTTACTTTGTATCTAACCCCCTGTACCTGTCCTGGGAATGTTTGATGGGACAGTGTCGAGGGAGCTTTACTCTGTATTTAACCCCGTGCTGTACCTGCCCTGGGAGTGTTTGATGGAACAGTGTAGAGGGAGCTTTAGTCTGTATCTAACCCCCTGTACCTGCCCTGGAAGTGTTTGATGGAACAGTGTAGAGGCAGCTTTACTCTGTATCTAACCCCCTGTACCTGCCCTGGGAGTGTTTGATGGGACAGTGTAGAGGGAGCTTTACTCTGTATCTAACCCCGTGCTGTACCTGCCCTGGGAGTGTTTGATGGGACAGTGTAGAGGGAGCTTTACTCTGTATCTAACCCCATGTACCTGCCCTGGGAGTGTTTGATGGAACAGTGTAGAGGGAGCTTTACTCTGTGTCTAACCCCGTGCTGTACCTGCCCTGGGAGTGTTTGATGGGACAGTGTAGAGGGAGCTTTACTCTGTATCTAACCCCCTGTACCTGCCCTGGGAGTGTTTGATGGGACAGTGTGGAGGGAGCTTTACTCTGTCTCTAACCCATGCTGTACCTGCCCTGGGAGTGTTTGATGGGACAGTGTAGAGAGTGCTTTACTCTGTATCTAACCCCGTGCTGCACCTGCCCTGGGAGTGTTTGATGGGACAGTGCAGAGGGAGCTTTACTCTGTATCTAACCCCCTGTACCTGCCCTGGGAGTGTTTGATGGGACAGTGTAGAGGGAGCTTTATCTGTATCTAACCCCCTATACCTGCCCTGGGAGTGTTTGATGGGACAGTGTTGAGGGATCTTTATTCTGTATCTAACCCCCTGCACCTGCCCTGGGAGTGTTTGATGGGACAGTGTAGAGGGAGCTTTACTCTGTATCTAACCCACTGTACCTGCCCTGGGAGTGTTTGATGGGACAGTGTATAGGGAGCTTTACTCTGTATCTAACCCCCTGTACCTGCCCTGGGAGTGTTTGATGGGACAGTGTAGAGGGAGCTTTACTCTGTATCTAACCCCGTGCTTTACCTGCCCTGGTAGTGTTTGATGGGACAGTGTAGAGGTAGCTTTACTCTGTATCTAACCCCCTATACCTGCCCTGGGAGTGTTTGATGGGACAGTGTTGAGGGATCTTTATTCTGTATCTAACCCCCTGCACCTGCCCTGGGAGTGTTTGATGGGACAGTGTCGAGGGAGCTTTGCTCTGTATCTAACCCACTGTACCTGCCCTGGGAGTGTTTGATGGGACAGTGTGTAGGGAGCTTTACTCTGTATCTAACCCCCTGCACCTGCCCTGGGAGTGTTTGATGGGACAGTGTAAAGGTAGCTTTACTCTGTATCTAACCCCCTGTACCTGCCCTGAGAGTGTTTGATGGGACAGTGTAGAGGTAGCTTTCCTCTGTATCTAACCCCGTGCTGTACCTGCCCTGTGAGTGTTTGATGGGACAGTGTAGAGGTAGCTTTACTCTGTATCTAACCCCGTGCTTTACCTGCCCTGGGAGTGTTTGATGGGACAGTGTAGAGGTAGCTTTACTCTGTATCTAACCCCCTGTACCTGCCCTGGGAGTGTTTGATGGAACAATGTAGAGGGAGCTTTACTCTGTATCTAACTCCCTGTACCTGCCCTGGGAGTGTTTGATGGGACAGTGCAGAGGGAGCTTTACTTTGTATCTAACCCCCTGTACCTGTCCTGGGAATGTTTGATGGGACAGTGTAGAGGGAGCTTTACTCTGTATCTAACCCCGTGCTGTACCTGCCCTGGGAGTGTTTGATGGAACAGTGTAGAGGGAGCTTTAGTCTGTATCTAACCCCCTGTACCTGCCCTGGAAGTGTTTGATGGAACAGTGTAGAGGGAGCTTTACTCTGTATCTAACCCCCTGTACCTGCCCTGGGAGTGTTTGATGGAACAGTGTAGAGGGAGCTTTACTCTGTATCTAATCCCCTGTACCTGCCCTGGGAGTGTTTGATGGGACTGTGCAGAGGGAGCTTTAATCTGTATCTAACCCCCGGTACCTGCCCTGGGAGTGTTTGATGGGACAGTGTCGAGGGAGCTTTACTCTGTATCGAACCGCGTGCTGTACCTGCCCTGGGAGTGAATGATGGGACAGTGTAGAGGGTGGTTTACTCTGTATCTAACCCCCTGTACCTGCCCTGGGAGTGTTTGATGGGACAGTGTAGAGGGAGCTTTACTCTGTATCTAACCCCATGCTGTACCTGCCCTGGGAGTGTTTGATGGGACAGTGTAGAGGGAGCTTTACTCTGTATCTAACACCGTGCTGTACCTGTACCTGCCCTGGGAGTGTTTGATGGGACAATGTAGAGGGAGCTTTACTCTGTATCTAACCCCCTATACCTGCCCAGGGAGTGTTTGATGGGACAGTGTTGAGGGATCTTTATTCTGTATCTAACCCCCTGCACCTGCCCTGGGAGTGTTTGATGGGACAGTGTAGAGGGAGCTTTACTCTGTATCTAATCCCCTGTACCTACCCTGGGAGTGTTTGATGGGACAGTGTAGAGGTAGCTTTACTCTGTATCTAACCCCGTGCTGTACCTGCCCTGTGAGTGTTTGATGGGACAGTGTAGAGGGAGCTTCAATCTGTATCTAACCCCCGGTACGTGCCCTGGGAGTGTTTGTTGGGACAGTGTCGAGGGAGCTTTACTCTGTATCTAACCGCGTGCTGTACCTGCCCTGGGATTGTTCGATGGGACAGTGTAGAGGGAGCTTTACTCTGTATCTAACCCCGTGCTGTACCTGCCCAGGGAGTGTTTGATGGGACAGTGTAGAGGGAGCTTTAATCTGTATCTAACCCCCGGTACCTGCCCTGGGATTGTTCGATGGGACAGTGTAGAGGGAGCTTTACTCTGTATCTAACCCCGTGCTGTACCTGCCCAGGGAGTGTTTGATGGGACAGTGTAGAGGTAGCTTTACTCTGTATCTAACCCCGTGCTGGACCTGCCCTGGGAGTATTTGATGGGACAGTGTAGAGGGAGCTTTACTCTGTATCTAACCCCCTGTACCTGCCCTGGGAGTGATTGTAGGATCAGTGTAGAGGGAGCTTTACTCTGTATCCAACCCCGTGCTGTACCTGCCCTGGGAGTGTTTGATGGGACAATGTCGAGGGAGCTTCACTCTGTATCTAACCCCCTGTACCTGCCCTGGGAGTGTTTGATGGTACAGTGTATAGGGAGCTTTACTCTGTATCTAACCCCCTGTACCTGCCCTGGGAGTGTTTGATGGGACAGTGCAGAGGTAGCTTTCCTCTGTATCTAACCCCGTGCTGTACCTGCCCTGTGAGTGTTTGATGGGACAGTGTAGAGGGAGCTTTAATCTGTATCTAACCCCCGGTACCTGCCCTGGGAGTGTTTGATGGGACAGTGTCGAGGGAGCTTTACTCTGTATCTAACCCCGTGCTGTACCTGCCCTGGGAGTGTTTGATGGGACAGTGTAGAGGGAGCTTTACTCTGCATCTAACCCCGTGCTTTACCTGCCCTGGGAGTGTTTGATGCGACAGTGTAGAGATAGCTTTACTCTGTATGTAACCCCGTGCTGGACCTGCCCTGGGAGTGTTTGATGGGATAGTGTAGAGGGAGCTCTACTCTGTATCCAACCCCCTGTACCTGCCCTGGGAGTGTTTGATGGATCAGTGTCGAGGGAGCATTACTCTGTATCTAGCCGCCTGTACCTGCCCTGGGAGTGTTTGATGGGACAGTGTAGAGGTAGCTTTACTCTGTATCTAACCCCCTGTACCTGTCCTGGGAGTGTTTGATGGGACAGTGTAGAGGCAGCTTTACTCTGTATCTAACCACCTGTACCTGCTCTGGGAGTGTTTGATGGGACAGTGTAGAGGGAGCTTTACTCTGTATCTAACACCCTGTACCTGCCTGGGAGTGTTTGATGTGACAGTCTAGAGGGAGCTTTACTCTGTATCGAACCGCGTGCTGTACCTGCCCTGGGAGTGAATGATGGGACAGTGTAGAGGGAGGTTTCTTCTGTATCTAACCCCCTGTACCTGCCCTGGGAGTGTTTGATGGGACAGTGTAGAGGGAGCTTTACTCTGTATCTAACCCTGTGCTGTACCTGCCCTGTGAGTGTTTGATGGGACAGTGTAGAGGGAGCTTTACTCTGTATCTAACCCCCTGTACCTGCCCTGGGAGTTTTTGATGGGACAGTGTAGAGGGAGCTTTACTCTGTATCTAACCCCGTGCTGTACCTGCCCTGGGAGTGTTTGATGGGACAGTGTAGAGGGAGCTTTACTCTGTATCTAACCCCGTGCTGTACCTGTACCTGCCCTGCGAGTGTTTGATGGGACAGTGTAGAGGGAGCTTTACTCTGTATCTAACCCCCTGTACCTGTCCTGGAAGTGTTTGTTGGGACAGTGTAGAGGGAGCTTTACTCTGTATCTAACCCACTGTACCTGCCCTGGGAGTGTTTGATGGGACAGTGTATAGGGAGCTTTACTCTGTATCTAACCCCCTGTACCTGCCCTGGTAGTGTTTGATGGGACAGTGTAGAGGTAGCTTTCCTCTGTATCTAACCCCCTGTACCTGCCCTGGGAGTGTTTAATGGATCAGTGTAGAGGGAGCTTTACTCTGTATCTAACCCCGTGCTGTACCTGCTCTGGGAGTGTTTGATGGGACAGCGTAGAGGGAGCTTTAATCTGTATCCAACCCCGTGCTGTACCTGCCCTGGGAGTGTTTGATGGGACAATGTAGAGGGAGCTTTACTCTGTATCTAACTCCCTGTACCTGCCCTGGGAGTGTTTGATGGGACAGTGCAGAGGGAGCTTTACTTTGTATCTAACCCCCTGTACCTGTCCTGGGAATGTTTGATGGGACAGTGTAGAGGGAGCTTTACTCTGTATCTAACCCCGTGCTGTACCTGCCCTGGGAGTGTTTGATGGAACAGTGTAGAGGGAGCTTTAGTCTGTATCTAACCCCCTGTACCTGCCCTGGAAGTGTTTGATGGAACAGTGTAGAGGGAGCTTTACTCTGTATCTAACCCCCTGTACCTGCCCTGGGAGTGTTTGATGGGACAGTGTAGAGGGAGCTTTACTCTGTATCTAACCCCGTGCTGTACCTGCCCAGGGAGTGTTTGATGGAACAGTGTAGAGGGAGCTTTACTCTGTATCTAACCCCCTGTACCTGCCCTGGGAGTGTTTGATGGAACAGTGTAGAGGGAGCTTTACTCTGTGTCTAACCCCGTGCTGTACCTGCCCTGGGAGTGTTTGATGGGACAGTGTACAGGGAGCTTTACTCTGTATCTAACCCCCTGTACCTGCCCTGGGAGTGTTTGATGGGACAGTGTAGAGGGAGCTTTACTCTGTCTCTAACCCATGCTGTACCTGCCCTGGGAGTGTTTGATGGGACAGTGTAGAGAGTGCTTTACTCTGTATCTAACCCCGTGGTGTACCTGCCCTGGGAGTGTTTGATGGGACAGTGCAGAGGGAGCTTTACTCTGTATCTAACCCCCTGTACCTGCCCTGGGAGTGTTTGATGGGACAGTGTAGAGGGAGCTTTACTCTGTATCTAACCCTGTGCTGTACCTGCCCTGGGAGTGTTTGATGGGACAGTGTTGAGGGATCTTTATTCTGTATCTAACCCCCTGCACCTGCCCTGGGAGTGTTTGATGGGACAGTGTAGAGGGAGCTTTACTCTGTATCTAACCCACTGTACCTGCCCTGGGAGTGTTTGATGGGACAGTGTATAGGGAGCTTTACTCTGTATCTAACCCCCTGTACCTGCCCTGGGAGTGTTTGATGGGACAGTGTAGAGGTAGCTTTACTCTGTATCTAACCCCCTGTACCTGCCCTGAGAGTGTTTGATGGGACAGTGTAGAGGTAGCTTTCCTCTGTATCTAACCCCGTGCTGTACCTGCCCTGGGAGTGTTTGATGGGACAGTGTAGAGGGAGCTTTACTCTGTATCTAACCCCGTGCTTTACCTGCCCTGGTAGTGTTTGATGGGACAGTGTAGAGGGAGCTTTACTCTGTATCTAACCCCCTTTACCTGCCCTGGGAGTGTTTGATGGGACAGTGCAGAGGGAGCTTTACTCTGTATCTAACCCCCTGTACCTGTCCTGGAAGTGTTTGATGGAACAGTGTAGAGGGAGCTTTACTCTGTATCTAACCCCCTGTACCTGCCCTGGGAGTGTTTGATGGGACAGTGTAGAGGTTGCTTTACTCTGTATCTAACCCCGTGCACCTGCCCTGGGAGTGTTTGATGGGACAGTGTAGAGGGAGCTTTACTCTGTATCTAACCCCCTGTACCTGCCCTGGGAGTGTTTGATGGGACAGTGTAGAGGGAGCTTTACTCTGTATCTAACCCCCTATACCTGCCCTGGGAGTGTTTGATGGGACAGTGTTGAGGGATCTTTATTCTGTATCTAACCCCCTGCACATGCCCTGGGAGTGTTTGATGGGACAGTGTAGAGGGAGCTTTACTCTGCATCTAACCCACTGTACCTGCCCTGGGAGTGTTTGATGGGACAGTGTATAGGGAGCTTTACTCTGTATCTAACCCCCTGTACCTGCCCTGGGAGTGTTTGATGGGACAGTGTAGAGGTAGCTTTACTCTGTATCTAACCCCCTGTACCTGCCCTAAGAGTGTTTGATGGGACAGTGTAGAGGGAGCTTTACTCTGTATCTAACCCCGTGCTGTCCCTGTACCTGCCCTGGGAGTGTTTGATGGGACAGTGTAGAGGTAGCTTTCCTCTGTATCTAACCCCCTGTACCTGCCCTGGGAGTGTTTGATGGATCAGTGTAGAGGGAGCTTTACTCTGTATCTAACCCCGTGCTGTACCTGCCCTGGGAGTGTTTGATGGGACAGTGTAGAGGGAGCTTTACTCTGTATCCAACCCCGTGCTGTACCTGCCCTGGGAGTGTTTGATGGGACAATGTAGAGGGAGCTTTACTCTGTATCTAACTCCCTGTACCTGCCCTGGGAGTGTTTGATGGGACAGTGCAGAGGGAGCTTTACTTTGTATCTAACCCCCTGTACCTGTCCTGGGAATGTTTGATGGGACAGTGTCGAGGGAGCTTTACTCTGTATTTAACCCCGTGCTGTACCTGCCCTGGGAGTGTTTGATGGAACAGTGTAGAGGGAGCTTTAGTCTGTATCTAACCCCCTGTACCTGCCCTGGAAGTGTTTGATGGAACAGTGTAGAGGCAGCTTTACTCTGTATCTAACCCCCTGTACCTGCCCTGGGAGTGTTTGATGGGACAGTGTAGAGGGAGCTTTACTCTGTATCTAACCCCGTGCTGTACCTGCCCTGGGAGTGTTTGATGGGACAGTGTAGAGGGAGCTTTACTCTGTATCTAACCCCATGTACCTGCCCTGGGAGTGTTTGATGGAACAGTGTAGAGGGAGCTTTACTCTGTGTCTAACCCCGTGCTGTACCTGCCCTGGGAGTGTTTGATGGGACAGTGTAGAGGGAGCTTTACTCTGTATCTAACCCCCTGTACCTGCCCTGGGAGTGTTTGATGGGACAGTGTGGAGGGAGCTTTACTCTGTCTCTAACCCATGCTGTACCTGCCCTGGGAGTGTTTGATGGGACAGTGTAGAGAGTGCTTTACTCTGTATCTAACCCCGTGCTGCACCTGCCCTGGGAGTGTTTGATGGGACAGTGCAGAGGGAGCTTTACTCTGTATCTAACCCCCTGTACCTGCCCTGGGAGTGTTTGATGGGACAGTGTAGAGGGAGCTTTATCTGTATCTAACCCCCTATACCTGCCCTGGGAGTGTTTGATGGGACAGTGTTGAGGGATCTTTATTCTGTATCTAACCCCCTGCACCTGCCCTGGGAGTGTTTGATGGGACAGTGTAGAGGGAGCTTTACTCTGTATCTAACCCACTGTACCTGCCCTGGGAGTGTTTGATGGGACAGTGTATAGGGAGCTTTACTCTGTATCTAACCCCCTGTACCTGCCCTGGGAGTGTTTGATGGGACAGTGTAGAGGGAGCTTTACTCTGTATCTAACCCCGTGCTTTACCTGCCCTGGTAGTGTTTGATGGGACAGTGTAGAGGTAGCTTTACTCTGTATCTAACCCCCTATACCTGCCCTGGGAGTGTTTGATGGGACAGTGTTGAGGGATCTTTATTCTGTATCTAACCCCCTGCACCTGCCCTGGGAGTGTTTGATGGGACAGTGTCGAGGGAGCTTTGCTCTGTATCTAACCCACTGTACCTGCCCTGGGAGTGTTTGATGGGACAGTGTGTAGGGAGCTTTACTCTGTATCTAACCCCCTGCACCTGCCCTGGGAGTGTTTGATGGGACAGTGTAAAGGTAGCTTTACTCTGTATCTAACCCCCTGTACCTGCCCTGAGAGTGTTTGATGGGACAGTGTAGAGGTAGCTTTCCTCTGTATCTAACCCCGTGCTGTACCTGCCCTGTGAGTGTTTGATGGGACAGTGTAGAGGTAGCTTTACTCTGTATCTAACCCCGTGCTTTACCTGCCCTGGGAGTGTTTGATGGGACAGTGTAGAGGTAGCTTTACTCTGTATCTAACCCCCTGTACCTGCCCTGGGAGTGTTTGATGGAACAATGTAGAGGGAGCTTTACTCTGTATCTAACTCCCTGTACCTGCCCTGGGAGTGTTTGATGGGACAGTGCAGAGGGAGCTTTACTTTGTATCTAACCCCCTGTACCTGTCCTGGGAATGTTTGATGGGACAGTGTAGAGGGAGCTTTACTCTGTATCTAACCCCGTGCTGTACCTGCCCTGGGAGTGTTTGATGGAACAGTGTAGAGGGAGCTTTAGTCTGTATCTAACCCCCTGTACCTGCCCTGGAAGTGTTTGATGGAACAGTGTAGAGGGAGCTTTACTCTGTATCTAACCCCCTGTACCTGCCCTGGGAGTGTTTGATGGAACAGTGTAGAGGGAGCTTTACTCTGTATCTAATCCCCTGTACCTGCCCTGGGAGTGTTTGATGGGACTGTGCAGAGGGAGCTTTAATCTGTATCTAACCCCCGGTACCTGCCCTGGGAGTGTTTGATGGGACAGTGTCGAGGGAGCTTTACTCTGTATCTAACCCCGTGCTGTACCTGCCCTGGGAGTGTTTGATGGGACAGTGTAGAGGGAGCTTTACTCTGCATCTAACCCCGTGCTTTACCTGCCCTGGGAGTGTTTGATGCGACAGTGTAGAGATAGCTTTACTCTGTATGTAACCCCGTGCTGGACCTGCCCTGGGAGTGTTTGATGGGATAGTGTAGAGGGAGCTCTACTCTGTATCCAACCCCCTGTACCTGCCCTGGGAGTGTTTGATGGATCAGTGTCGAGGGAGCATTACTCTGTATCTAGCCGCCTGTACCTGCCCTGGGAGTGTTTGATGGGACAGTGTAGAGGTAGCTTTACTCTGTATCTAACCCCCTGTACCTGTCCTGGGAGTGTTTGATGGGACAGTGTAGAGGCAGCTTTACTCTGTATCTAACCACCTGTACCTGCTCTGGGAGTGTTTGATGGGACAGTGTAGAGGGAGCTTTACTCTGTATCTAACACCCTGTACCTGCCTGGGAGTGTTTGATGTGACAGTCTAGAGGGAGCTTTACTCTGTATCGAACCGCGTGCTGTACCTGCCCTGGGAGTGAATGATGGGACAGTGTAGAGGGAGGTTTCTTCTGTATCTAACCCCCTGTACCTGCCCTGGGAGTGTTTGATGGTACAGTGTAGAGGGAGCTTTACTCTGTATCTAACCCTGTGCTGTACCTGCCCTGTGAGTGTTTGATGGGACAGTGTAGAGGGAGCTTTACTCTGTATCTAACCCCGTGCTGTACCTGCCCTGGGAGTGTTTGATGGGACAGTGTAGAGGGAGCTTTACTCTGTATCTAACCCCGTGCTGTACCTGTACCTGCCCTGCGAGTGTTTGATGGGACAATGTAGAGGGAGCTTTACTCTCTATCTAATCCCGTGTACCTGCCCTGCGAGTGTTTGATGGGACAGTGTAGAGGGAGCTTTACTCTGTATCTAACCCCCTGTACCTGTCCTGGAAGTGTTTGATGGGACAGTGTAGAGGTTGCTTTACTCTGTATCTAACCCCGTGCACCTGCCCTGGGAGTGTTTGATGGGACAGTGTAGAGGGAGCTTTACTCTGTATCTAACCCCCTGTACCTGCCCTGGGAGTGTTTGATGGGACAGTGTAGAGGGAGCTTTACTCTGTATCTAAGCCCCTATACCTGCCCTGGGAGTGTTTGATGGGACAGTGTTGAGGGATCTTTATTCTGTATCTAACCCCCTGCACCTGCCCTGGGAGTGTTTGTTGGGACAGTGTAGAGGGAGCTTTACTCTGTATCTAACCCACTGTACCTGCCCTGGGAGTGTTTGATGGGACAGTGTATAGGGAGCTTTACTCTGTATCTAACCCCCTGTACCTGCCCTGGGAGTGTTTGATGGGACAGTGTAGAGGTAGCTTTCCTCTGTATCTAACCCCCTGTACCTGCCCTGGGAGTGTTTAATGGATCAGTGTAGAGGGAGCTTTACTCTGTATCTAACCCCGTGCTGTACCTGCTCTGGGAGTGTTTGATGGGACAGCGTAGAGGGAGCTTTACTCTGTATCCAACCCCGTGCTGTACCTGCCCTGGGAATGTTTGATGGGACAATGTAGAGGGAGCTTTACTCTGTATCTAACTCCCTGTACCTGCCCTGGGAGTGTTTGATGGGACAGTGCAGAGGGAGCTTTACTTTGTATCTAACCCCCTGTACCTGTCCTGGGAATGTTTGATGGGACAGTGTAGAGGGAGCTTTACTCTGTATCTAACCCCGTGCTGTACCTGCCCTGGGAGTGTTTGATGGAACAGTGTAGAGGGAGCTTTAGTCTGTATCTAACCCCCTGTACCTGCCCTGGAAGTGTTTGATGGAACAGTGTAGAGGGAGCTTTACTCTGTATCTAACCCCCTGTACCTGCCCTGGGAGTGTTTGATGGGACAGTGTAGAGGGAGCTTTACTCTGTATCTAACCCCGTGCTGTACCTGCCCAGGGAGTGTTTGATGGAACAGTGTAGAGGGAGCTTTACTCTGTATCTAACCCCCTGTACCTGCCCTGGGAGTGTTTGATGGAACAGTGTAGAGGGAGCTTTACTCTGTGTCTAACCCCGTGCTGTACCTGCCCTGGGAGTGTTTGATGGGACAGTGTACAGGGAGCTTTACTCTGTATCTAACCCCCTGTACCTGCCCTGGGAGTGTTTGATGGGACAGTGTAGAGGGAGCTTTACTCTGTCTCTAACCCATGCTGTACCTGCCCTGGGAGTGTTTGATGGGACAGTGTAGAGAGTGCTTTACTCTGTATCTAACCCCGTGCTGTACCTGCCCTGGGAGTGTTTGATGGGACAGTGCAGAGGGAGCTTTACTCTGTATCTAACCCCCTGTACCTGCCCTGGGAGTGTTTGATGGGACAGTGTAGAGGGAGCTTTACTCTGTATCTAACCCTGTGCTGTACCTGCCCTGGGAGTGTTTGATGGGACAGTGTTGAGGGATCTTTATTCTGTATCTAACCCCCTGCACCTGCCCTGGGAGTGTTTGATGGGACAGTGTAGAGGGAGCTTTACTCTGTATCTAACCCACTGTACCTGCCCTGGGAGTGTTTGATGGGACAGTGTATAGGGAGCTTTACTCTGTATCTAACCCCCTGTACCTGCCCTGGGAGTGTTTGATGGGACAGTGTAGAGGTAGCTTTACTCTGTATCTAACCCCCTGTACCTGCCCTGAGAGTGTTTGATGGGACAGTGTAGAGGTAGCTTTCCTCTGTATCTAACCCCGTGCTGTACCTGCCCTGGGAGTGTTTGATGGGACAGTGTAGAGGGAGCTTTACTCTGTATCTAACCCCGTGCTTTACCTGCCCTGGTAGTGTTTGACGGGACAGTGTAGAGGGAGCTTTACTCTGTATCTAACCCCGTGCTTTACCTGCCCTGGTAGTGTTTGATGGGACAGTGTAGAGGGAGCTTTACTCTGTATCTAACCCCCTTTACCTGCCCTGGGAGTGTTTGATGGGACAGTGCAGAGGGAGCTTTACTCTGTATCTAACCCCCTGTACCTGTCCTGGAAGTGTTTGATGGAACAGTGTAGAGGGAGCTTTACTCTGTATCTAACCCCCTGTACCTGCCCTGGGAGTGTTTGATGGGACAGTGTAGAGGGAGCTTTACTCTGTATCTAACCCCCTGTACCTGTCCTGGAAGTGTTTGATGGGACAGTGTAGAGGTTGCTTTACTCTGTATCTAACCCCGTGCACCTGCCCTGGGAGTGTTTGATGGGACAGTGTAGAGGGAGCTTTACTCTGTATCTAACCCCCTGTACCTGCCCTGGGAGTGTTTGATGGGACAGTGTAGAGGGAGCTTTACTCTGTATCTAACCCCCTATACCTGCCCTGGGAGTGTTTGATGGGACAGTGTTGAGGGATCTTTATTCTGTATCTAACCCCCTGCACATGCCCTGGGAGTGTTTGATGGGACAGTGTAGAGGGAGCTTTACTCTGCATCTAACCCACTGTACCTGCCCTGGGAGTGTTTGATGGGACAGTGTATAGGGAGCTTTACTCTGTATCTAACCCCCTGTACCTGCCCTGGGAGTGTTTGATGGGACAGTGTAGAGGTAGCTTTACTCTGTATCTAACCCCCTGTACCTGCCCTAAGAGTGTTTGATGGGACAGTGTAGAGGGAGCTTTACTCTGTATCTAACCCCGTGCTGTACCTGCCCTGGGAGTTTTTGATGGATCAGTGTAGAGGGAGCTTTACTCTGTATCTAACCCCGTGCTGTACCTGCCCTGGGAGTGTTTGATGGGACAGTGTAGAGGGAGCTTTACTCTGTATCCAACCCCGTGCTGTACCTGCCCTGGGAGTGTTTGATGGGACAATGTAGAGGGAGCTTTACTCTGTATCTAACTCCCTGTACCTGCCCTGGGAGTGTTTGATGGGACAGTGCAGAGGGAGCTTTACTTTGTATCTAACCCCCTGTACCTGTCCTGGGAATGTTTGATGGGACAGTGTCGAGGGAGCTTTACTCTGTATTTAACCCCGTGCTGTACCTGCCCTGGGAGTGTTTGATGGAACAGTGTAGAGGGAGCTTTAGTCTGTATCTAACCCCCTGTACCTGCCCTGGAAGTGTTTGATGGAACAGTGTAGAGGCAGCTTTACTCTGTATCTAACCCCCTGTACCTGCCCTGGGAGTGTTTGATGGGACAGTGTAGAGGGAGCTTTACTCTGTATCTAACCCCGTGCTGTACCTGCCCTGGGAGTGTTTGATGGGACAGTGTAGAGGGAGCTTTACTCTGTATCTAACCCCCTGTACCTGCCCTGGGAGTGTTTGATGGAACAGTGTAGAGGGAGCTTTACTCTGTGTCTAACCCCGTGCTGTACCTGCCCTGGGAGTGTTTGATGGGACAGTGTAGAGGGAGCTTTACTCTGTATCTAACCCCCTGTACCTGCCCTGGGAGTGTTTGATGGGACAGTGTAGAGGGAGCTTTACTCTGTATCTAACCCCGTGCTGTACCTGCCCTGGGAGTGTTTGATGGAACAGTGTAGAGGGAGCTTTAGTCTGTATCTAACCCCCTGTACCTGCCCTGGAAGTGTTTGATGGAACAGTGTAGAGGGAGCTTTACTCTGTATCTAACCCCCTGTACCTGCCCTGGGAGTGTTTGATGGGACAGTGTAGAGGGAGCTTTACTCTGTATCTAACCCCGTGCTGTACCTGCCCAGGGAGTGTTTGATGGAACAGTGTAGAGGGAGCTTTACTCTGTATCTAACCCCCTGTACCTGCCCTGGGAGTGTTTGATGGAACAGTGTAGAGGGAGCTTTACTCTGTGTCTAACCCCGTGCTGTACCTGCCCTGGGAGTGTTTGATGGGACAGTGTACAGGGAGCTTTACTCTGTATCTAACCCCCTGTACCTGCCCTGGGAGTGTTTGATGGGACAGTGTAGAGGGAGCTTTACTCTGTCTCTAACCCATGCTGTACCTGCCCTGGGAGTGTTTGATGGGACAGTGTAGAGAGTGCTTTACTCTGTATCTAACCCCGTGCTGTACCTGCCCTGGGAGTGTTTGATGGGACAGTGCAGAGGGAGCTTTACTCTGTATCTAACCCCCTGTACCTGCCCTGGGAGTGTTTGATGGGACAGTGTAGAGGGAGCTTTACTCTGTATCTAACCCTGTGCTGTACCTGCCCTGGGAGTGTTTGATGGGACAGTGTTGAGGGATCTTTATTCTGTATCTAACCCCCTGCACCTGCCCTGGGAGTGTTTGATGGGACAGTGTAGAGGGAGCTTTACTCTGTATCTAACCCACTGTACCTGCCCTGGGAGTGTTTGATGGGACAGTGTATAGGGAGCTTTACTCTGTATCTAACCCCCTGTACCTGCCCTGGGAGTGTTTGATGGGACAGTGTAGAGGTAGCTTTACTCTGTATCTAACCCCCTGTACCTGCCCTGAGAGTGTTTGATGGGACAGTGTGGAGGTAGCTTTCCTCTGTATCTAACCCCGTGCTGTACCTGCCCTGGGAGTGTTTGATGGGACAGTGTAGAGGGAGCTTTACTCTGTATCTAACCCCGTGCTTTACCTGCCCTGGTAGTGTTTGATGGGACAGTGTAGAGGGAGCTTTACTCTGTATCTAACCCCCTTTACCTGCCCTGGGAGTGTTTGATGGGACAGTGCAGAGGGAGCTTTACTCTGTATCTAACCCCCTGTACCTGTCCTGGAAGTGTTTGATGGAACAGTGTAGAGGGAGCTTTACTCTGTATCTAACCCCCTGTACCTGCCCTGGGAGTGTTTGATGGGACAGTGTAGAGGGAGCTTTACTCTGTATCTAACCCCCTGTACCTGTCCTGGAAGTGTTTGATGGGACAGTGTAGAGGTTGCTTTACTCTGTATCTAACCCCGTGCACCTGCCCTGGGAGTGTTTGATGGGACAGTGTAGAGGGAGCTTTACTCTGTATCTAACCCCCTGTACCTGCCCTGGGAGTGTTTGATGGGACAGTGTAGAGGGAGCTTTACTCTGTATCTAACCCCCTATACCTGCCCTGGGAGTGTTTGATGGGACAGTGTTGAGGGATCTTTATTCTGTATCTAACCCCCTGCACATGCCCTGGGAGTGTTTGATGGGACAGTGTAGAGGGAGCTTTACTCTGCATCTAACCCACTGTACCTGCCCTGGGAGTGTTTGATGGGACAGTGTATAGGGAGCTTTACTCTGTATCTAACCCCCTGTACCTGCCCTGGGAGTGTTTGATGGGACAGTGTAGAGGTAGCTTTACTCTGTATCTAACCCCCTGTACCTGCCCTAAGAGTGTTTGATGGGACAGTGTAGAGGGAGCTTTACTCTGTATCTAACCCCGTGCTGTACCTGCCCTGGGAGTGTTTGATGGATCAGTGTAGAGGGAGCTTTACTCTGTATCTAACCCCGTGCTGTACCTGCCCTGGGAGTGTTTGATGGGACAGTGTAGAGGGAGCTTTACTCTGTATCCAACCCCGTGCTGTACCTGCCCTGGGAGTGTTTGATGGGACAATGTAGAGGGAGCTTTACTCTGTATCTAACTCCCTGTACCTGCCCTGGGAGTGTTTGATGGGACAGTGCAGAGGGAGCTTTACTTTGTATCTAACCCCCTGTACCTGTCCTGGGAATGTTTGATGGGACAGTGTCGAGGGAGCTTTACTCTGTATTTAACCCCGTGCTGTACCTGCCCTGGGAGTGTTTGATGGAACAGTGTAGAGGGAGCTTTAGTCTGTATCTAACCCCCTGTACCTGCCCTGGAAGTGTTTGATGGAACAGTGTAGAGGCAGCTTTACTCTGTATCTAACCCCCTGTACCTGCCCTGGGAGTGTTTGATGGGACAGTGTAGAGGGAGCTTTACTCTGTATCTAACCCCGTGCTGTACCTGCCCTGGGAGTGTTTGATGGGACAGTGTAGAGGGAGCTTTACTCTGTATCTAACCCCCTGTACCTGCCCTGGGAGTGTTTGATGGAACAGTGTAGAGGGAGCTTTACTCTGTGTCTAACCCCGTGCTGTACCTGCCCTGGGAGTGTTTGATGGGACAGTGTAGAGGGAGCTTTACTCTGTATCTAACCCCCTGTACCTGCCCTGGGAGTGTTTGATGGGACAGTGTGGAGGGAGCTTTACTCTGTCTCTAACCCATGCTGTACCTGCCCTGGGAGTGTTTGATGGGACAGTGTAGAGAGTGCTTTACTCTGTATCTAACCCCGTGCTGCACCTGCCCTGGGAGTGTTTGATGGGACAGTGCAGAGGGAGCTTTACTCTGTATCTAACCACCTGTACCTGCCCTGGGAGTGTTTGATGGGACAGTGTAGAGGGAGCTTTATCTGTATCTAACCCCCTATACCTGCCCTGGGAGTGTTTGATGGGACAGTGTTGAGGGATCTTTATTCTGTATCTAACCCCCTGCACCTGCCCTGGGAGTGTTTGATGGGACAGTGTAGAGGGAGCTTTACTCTGTATCTAACCCACTGTACCTGCCCTGGGAGTGTTTGATGGGACAGTGTATAGGGAGCTTTACTCTGTATCTAACCCCCTGTACCTGCCCTGGGAGTGTTTGATGGGACAGTGTAGAGGTAGCTTTACTCTGTATCTAACCCCCTGTACCTGCCCTGAGAGTGTTTGATGGGACAGTGTGGAGGGAGCTTTCCTCTGTATCTAACCCCGTGCTGTACCTGCCCTGGGAGTGTTTGATGGGACAGTGTAGAGGGAGCTTTACTCTGTATCTAACCCCGTGCTTTACCTGCCCTGGTAGTGTTTGATGGGACAGTGTAGAGGTAGCTTTACTCTGTATCTAACCCCCTATACCTGCCCTGGGAGTGTTTGATGGGACAGTGTTGAGGGATCTTTATTCTGTATCTAACCAACTGCACCTGCCCTGGGAGTGTTTGATGGGACAGTGTCGAGGGAGCTTTGCTCTGTATCTAACCCACTGTACCTGCCCTGGGAGTGTTTGATGGGACAGTGTGTAGGGAGCTTTACTCTGTATCTAACCCCCTGTACCTGCCCTGGGAGTGTTTGATGGGACAGTGTAAAGGTAGCTTTACTCTGTATCTAACCCCCTGTACCTGCCCTGAGAGTGTTTGATGGGACAGTGTAGAGGTAGCTTTCCTCTGTATCTAACCCCGTGCTGTACCTGCCCTGTGAGTGTTTGATGGGACAGTGTAGAGGTAGCTTTACTCTGCATCTAACCCCGTGCTTTACCTGCCCTGGGAGTGTTTGATGGGACAGTGTAGAGGTAGCTTTACTCTGTATCTAACCCCCTGTACCTGCCCTGGGAGTGTTTGATGGGACAATGTAGAGGGAGCTTTACTCTGTATCTAACCCCCTGTACCTGCCCTGGGAGTGTTTGATGGAACAGTGTAGAGGGAGCTTTACTCTGTATCTAACCCCGTGCTGTACCTGCCCTGGGAGTGTTTGATGGGACAGTGTAGAGGGAGCTTTACTCTGTATCTAACCCCCTGTACCTGCCCTGGGAGTGTTTGATGGGACAGTGTAGAGGGTTCTTTACTCTGTATCTAACCCCGTGCTGTAACTGCCCTGGGAGTGTTTGATGGGACAGTGTAGAGGGAGCTTTACTCTGTATCTAACCCATGCTGTACCTGCCCTGGGAGTGTTTGATGGAACAGTGTAGAGGGAGCTTTACTCTGTATCTAACCCCCTGTACCTGCCCTGGGAGTGTTTGATGGAACAGTGTAGAGGGAGCTTTACTCTGTGTCTAACCCCGTGCTGTACCTGCCCTGGGAGTGTTTGATGGGACAGTGTACAGGGAGCTTTACTCTGTATCTAACCCCCTGTACCTGCCCTGGGAGTGTTTGATGGGACAGTGTAGAGGGAGCTTTACTCTGTCTCTAACCCATGCTGTACCTGCCCTGGGAGTGTTTGATGGGACAGTGTAGAGAGTGCTTTACTCTGTATCTAAC
This sequence comes from Pristiophorus japonicus, assembly GCF_044704955.1. NCBI lineage: Eukaryota > Metazoa > Chordata > Chondrichthyes > Pristiophoridae > Pristiophorus > Pristiophorus japonicus. The sequence continues at coordinate 23,857 of NW_027254544.1, read as the reverse complement.
CCCGTGCTGTACCTGCCCTGGGAGTGTTTGATGGGACAGTGCAGAGGGAGCTTTACTCTGTATCTAACCCCCTGTACCTGCCCTGGGAGTGTTTGATGGGACAGTGTAGAGGGAGCTTTATCTGTATCTAACCCCCTATACCTGCCCTGGGAGTGTTTGATGGGACAGTGTTGAGGGATCTTTATTCTGTATCTAACCCCCTGCACCTGCCCTGGGAGTGTTTGATGGGACAGTGTAGAGGGAGCTTTACTCTGTATCTAACCCACTGTACCTGCCCTGGGAGTGTTTGATGGGACAGTGTATAGGGAGCTTTACTCTGTATCTAACCCCCTGTACCTGCCCTGGGAGTGTTTGATGGGACAGTGTAGAGGTAGCTTTACTCTGTATCTAACCCCCTGTACCTGCCCTGAGAGTGTTTGATGGGACAGTGTAGAGGTAGCTTTCCTCTGTATCTAACCCCGTGCTGTACCTGCCCTGGGAGTGTTTGATGGGACAGTGTAGAGGGAGCTTTACTCTGTATCTAACACCGTGCTGTACCTGTAGCTGCCCTGGGAGTGTTTGATGGGACAGTGTAGAGGGAGCTTTACTCTGTATCTAACCCCCTGTACATGCCCTGGGAGTGTTTGATGGGACAGTGTAGAGGGAGCTTTACTCTGTATCTAACCCCGTGCTTTACCTGCCCTGGGAGTGTTTGATGGGACAGTGTAGAGGTAGCTTTACTCTGTATCTAACCCCGTGCTTTACCTGCCCTGGGAGTGTTTGATGGGACAGTGTAGAGGTAGCTTTACTCTGTATCTAACCCCCTGTACCTGCCCTGGGAGTGTTTGATGGAACAATGTAGAGGGAGCTTTACTGTGTATCTAACTCCCTGTACCTGCCCTGGGAGTGTTTGATGGGACAGTGCAGAGGGAGCTTTACTTTGTATCTAACCCCCTGTACCTGTCCTGGGAATGTTTGATGGGACAGTGTAGAGGGAGCTTTACTCTGTATCTAACCCCGTGCTGTACCTGCCCTGGGAGTGTTTGATGGAACAGTGTAGAGGGAGCTTTAGTCTGTATCTAACCCCCTGTACCTGCCCTGGAAGTGTTTGATGGAACAGTGTAGAGGGAGCTTTACTCTGTATCTAACCCCCTGTACCTGCCCTGGGAGTGTTTGATGGAACAGTGTAGAGGGAGCTTTACTCTGTGTCTAACCCCGTGCTGTACCTGCCCTGGGAGTGTTTGATGGGACAGTGTAGAGGGAGCTTTACTCTGTATCTAACCCCCTGTACCTGCCCTGGGAGTGTTTGATGGGACAGTGTAGAGGGTTCTTTACTCTGTATCTAACCCCGTGCTGTAACTGCCCTGGGAGTGTTTGATGGGACAGTGTAGAGGGAGCTTTACTCTGTATCTAACCCATGCTGTACCTGCCCTGGGAGTGTTTGATGGAACAGTGTAGAGGGAGCTTTACTCTGTATCTAACCCCCTGTACCTGCCCTGGGAGTGTTTGATGGAACAGTGTAGAGGGAGCTTTACTCTGTCTCTAACCCATGCTGTACCTGCCCTGGGAGTGTTTGATGGGACAGTGTAGAGGGAGCTTTATCTGTATCTAACCCCCTATACCTGCCCTGGGAGTGTTTGATGGGACAGTGTTGAGGGATCTTTATTCTGTATCTAACCCCCTGCACCTGCCCTGGGAGTGTTTGATGGGACAGTGTAGAGGGAGCTTTACTCTGTATCTAACCCACTGTACCTGCCCTGGGAGTGTTTGATGGGACAGTGTATAGGGAGCTTTACTCTGTATCTAACCCCCTGTACCTGCCCTGGGAGTGTTTGATGGGACAGTGTAGAGGTAGCTTTACTCTGTATCTAACCCCCTGTACCTGCCCTGAGAGTGTTTGATGGGACAGTGTAGAGGTAGCTTTCCTCTGTATCTAACCCCGTGCTGTACCTGCCCTGGGAGTGTTTGATGGGACAGTGTAGAGGGAGCTTTACTCTGTATCTAACACCGTGCTGTAGCTGTAGCTGCCCTGGGAGTGTTTGATGGGACAGTGTAGAGGGAGCTTTACTCTGTATCTAACCCCCTGTACATGCCCTGGGAGTGTTTGATGGGACAGTGTAGAGGGAGCTTTACTCTGTATCTAACCCCGTGCTGTACCTGCCCTGGGAGTGTTTGATGGGACAGTGTAGAGGGAGCTTTACTCTGTATCTAACCCCGTGCTGTACCTGCCCTGGGAGTGTTTGATGGGACAGTGCAGAGGGAGCTTTACTCTGTATCTAACCCCCTGTACCTGCCCTGGGAGTGTTTGATGGGACAGTGTAGAGGGAGCTTTATCTGTATCTAACCCCCTATACCTGCCCTGGGAGTGTTTGATGGGACAGTGTTGATGGATCTTTATTCTGTATCTAACCCCCTGCACCTGCCCTGGGAATGTTTGATGGGACAGTGTAGAGGGAGCTTTACTCTGTATCTAACCCACTGTACCTGCCCTGGGAGTGTTTGATGGGACAGTGTATAGGGAGCTTTACTCTGTATCTAACCCCCTGTACCTGCCCTGGGAGTGTTTGATGGGACAGTGTAGAGGTAGCTTTACTCTGTATCTAACCCCCTGTACCTGCCCTGAGAGTGTTTGATGGGACAGTGTAGAGGTAGCTTTCCTCTGTATCTAACCCCGTGCTGTACCTGCCCTGGGAGTGTTTGATGGGACAGTGTAGAGGGAGCTTTACTCTGTATCTAACCCCGTGCTTTACCTGCCCTGGTATGTTTGATGGGACAGTGTAGAGGGAGCTTTACTCTGTATCTAACCCCCTTTACCTGCCCTGGGAGTGTTTGATGGGACAGTGCAGAGGGAGCTTTACTCTGTATCTAACCCCCTGTACCTGTCCTGGAAGTGTTTGATGGAACAGTGTAGAGGGAGCTTTACTCTGTATCTAACCCCCTGTACCTGCCCTGGGAGTGTTTGATGGGACAGTGTAGAGGTTGCTTTACTCTGTATCTAACCCCGTGCACCTGCCCTGGGAGTGTTTGATGGGACAGTGTAGAGGGAGCTTTACTCTGTATCTAACCCCCTGTACCTGCCCTGGGAGTGTTTGATGGGACAGTGTGGAGGGAGCTTTACTCTGTATCTAACCCCCTATACCTGCCCTGGGAGTGTTTGATGGGACAGTGTTGAGGGATCTTTATTCTGTATCTAACCCCCTGCACATGCCCTGGGAGTGTTTGATGGGACAGTGTAGAGGGAGCTTTACTCTGTATCTAACCCCCTATACCTGCCCTGGGAGTGTTTGATGGGACAGTGTATAGGGAGCTTTACTCTGTATCTAACCCCCTGCACATGCCCTGGGAGTGTTTGATGGGACAGTGTAGAGGGAGCTTTACTCTGCATCTAACCCACTGTACCTGCCCTGGGAGTGTTTGATGGGACAGTGTAGAGGGAGCTTTACTCTGCATCTAACCCCCTGTACCTGCCCTGGGAGTGTTTGATGGGACAGTGTAGAGGTAGCTTTACTCTGTATCTAACCCCCTGTACCTGCCCTGAGAGTGTTTGATGGGACAGTGTAGAGGTAGCATTCCTCTGTATCTAACCCCCTGTACCTGCCCTGGGAGTGTTTGATGGATCAGTGTAGAGGGAGCTTTACTCTGTATCTAACCCCGTGCTGTACCTGCCCTGGGAGTGTTTGATGGGACAGTGTAGAGGGAGCTTTACTCTGTATCCAACCCCGTGCTGTACCTGCCCTGGGAGTGTTTGATGGGACAATGTAGAGGGAGCTTTGCTCTGTATCTAACTCCCTGTACCTGCCCTGGGAGTGTTTGATGGGACAGTGCAGAGGCAGCTTTACTTTGTATCTAACCCCCTGTACCTGTCCTGGGAATGTTTGATGGGACAGTGTAGAGGGAGCTTTACTCTGTATTTAACCCCGTGCTGTACCTGCCCTGGGAGTGTTTGATGGAACAGTGTAGAGGGAGCTTTAGTCTGTATCTAACCCCCTGTACCTGCCCTGGAAGTGTTTGATGGAACAGTGTAGAGGGAGCTTTACTCTGTATCTAACCCCCTGTACCTGCCCTGGGAGTGTTTGATGGAACAGTGTAGAGGGAGCTTTACTCTGTGTCTAACCCCGTGCTGTACCTGCCCTGGGAGTGTTTGATGGGACAGTGTAGAGGGAGCTTTACTCTGTATCTAACCCCCTGTACCTGCCCTGGGAGTGTTTGATGGGACAGTGTGGAGGGAGCTTTACTCTGTCTCTAACCCATGCTGTACCTGCCCTGGGAGTGTTTGATGGGACAGTGTAGAGAGTGCTTTACTCTGTATCTAACCCCGTGCTGCACCTGCCCTGGGAGTGTTTGATGGGACAGTGCAGAGGGAGCTTTACTCTGTATCTAACCCCCTGTACCTGCCCTGGGAGTGTTTGATGGGACAGTGTAGAGGGAGCTTTATCTGTATCTAACCCCCTATACCTGCCCTGGGAGTGTTTGATGGGACAGTGTTGAGGGATCTTTATTCTGTATCTAACCCCCTGCACCTGCCCTGGGAGTGTTTGATGGGACAGTGTAGAGGGAGCTTTACTCTGTATCTAACCCACTGTACCTGCCCTGGGAGTGTTTGATGGGACAGTGTATCGGGAGCTTTACTCTGTATCTAACCCCCTGTACCTGCCCTGAGAGTGTTTGATGGGACAGTGTGGAGGAGCTTTCCTCTGTATCTAACCCCGTGCTGTACCTGCCCTGGGAGTGTTTGATGGGACAGTGTAGAGGGAGCTTTACTCTGTATCTAACCCCGTGCTTTACCTGCCCTGGTAGTGTTTGATGGGACAGAGTAGAGGTAGCTTTACTCTGTATCTAACCCCCTATACCTGCCCTGGGAGTGTTTGATGGGACAGTGTTGAGGGATCTTTATTCTGTATCTAACCCCCTGCACCTGCCCTGGGAGTGTTTGATGGGACAGTGTCGAGGGAGCTTTGCTCTGTATCTAACCCACTGTACCTGCCCTGGGAGTGTTTGATGGGACAGTGTGTAGGGAGCTTTACTCTGTATCTAACCCCCTGTACCTGCCCTGGGAGTGTTTGATGGGACAGTGTAAAGGTAGCTTTACTCTGTATCTAACCCCCTGTACCTGCCCTGAGAGTGTTTGATGGGACAGTGTAGAGGTAGCTTTCCTCTGTATCTAACCCCGTGCTGTACCTGCCCTGTGAGTGTTTGATGGGACAGTGTAGAGGTAGCTTTACTCTGTATCTAACCCCGTGCTTTACCTGCCCTGGGAGTGTTTGATGGGACAGTGTAGAGGTAGCTTTACTCTGTATCTAACCCCCTGTACCTGCCCTGGGAGTGTTTGATGGAACAATGTAGAGGGAGCTTTACTCTGTATCTAACTCCCTGTACCTGCCCTGGGAGTGTTTGATGGGACAGTGCAGAGGGAGCTTTACTTTGTATCTAACCCCCTGTACCTGTCCTGGGAATGTTTGATGGGACAGTGTAGAGGGAGCTTTACTCTGTATCTAACCCCGTGCTGTACCTGCCCTGGGAGTGTTTGATGGAACAGTGTAGAGGGAGCTTTAGTCTGTATCTAACCCCCTGTACCTGCCCTGGAAGTGTTTGATGGAACAGTGTAGAGGGAGCTTTACTCTGTATCTAACCCCCTGTACCTGCCCTGGGAGTGTTTGATGGAACAGTGTAGAGGGAGCTTTACTCTGTGTCTAACCCCGTGCTGTACCTGCCCTGGGAGTGTTTGATGGGACAGTGTAGAGGGAGCTTTACTCTGTATCTAACCCCCTGTACCTGCCCTGGGAGTGTTTGATGGGACAGTGTAGAGGGTTCTTTACTCTGTATCTAACCCCGTGCTGTACCTGCCCTGGGAGTGTTTGATGGGACAGTGTAGAGAGTGCTTTACTCTGTATCTAACCCCGTGCTGTACCTGCCCTGGGAGTGTTTGATGGGACTGTGTAGAGGGAGCTTTACTCTGTATCTAACACCGTGCTGTACGTGTTCTGGGAGTGTTTGATGGGACAGTGTAGAGGGAGCTTTACTCTGTATCTAACCCCGTGCTGTACCTGCCCCAGGAGTGTTTAATGGGACAGTGTAGAGGGAGCTTTACTCTGTATCTAACCGCGTGCTGCACCTGCCCCAGGAGTGTTTAATGGGACACTGTAGAGGGAGCTTTACTCTGCATCTAACCCCATGCTGTACCTGCCCTGGGAGTGTTTGATGGGACAGTGTAGAGGGAGCTTTACTCTGTATCTAACCCCGTGCTGTACCTGCCCTGGGAATGTTTGATGGGACAGTGTAGAGGGAGCTTTACTCTGTATCTAACCCCCTGTACCTGCCCTGGAAGTGTTTGATGGAACAGTGTAGAGGGAGCTTTACTCTGTATCTAACCCCCTGTACCTGCCCTGGGAGTGTTTGATGGGACAGTGTAGAGGGTTCTTTACTCTGTATCTAACCCCGTTCTGTAACTGCCCTGGGAGTGTTTGATGGGACAGTGTAGAGGGAGCTTTACTCTGTATCTAACCCCGTGCTGGACCTGGTCTGGGAGTGTTTGATGGGACAGTGTAGAGAGTGCTTTACTCTGTATCTAACCCCGTGCTGTACCTGCCCTGGGAGTGTTTGATGGGACAGTGTAGAGAGTGCTTTACTCTGTATCTAACCCCGTGCTGTACCTGCCCTGGGAGTGTTTGATGGGACTGTGTAGAGGGAGCTTTACTCTGTATCTAACACCGTGCTGTACGTGTTCTGGGAGTGTTTGATGGGACAGTGTAGAGGGAGCTTTACTCTGTATCTAACCCCGTGCTGTACCTGCCCCAGGAGTGTTTAATGGGACAGTGTAGAGGGAGCTTTACTCTGTATCTAACCCCGTGCTGCACCTGCCCCAGGAGTGTTTAATGGGACACTGTAGAGGGAGCTTTACTCTGCATCTAACCCCATGCTGTACCTGCCCTGGGAGTGTTTGATGGGACAGTGTAGAGGGAGCTTTACTCTGTATCTAACCCCGTGCTGTACCTGCCCTGGGAATGTTTGATGGGACAGTGTAGAGGGAGCTTTACTCTGTATCTAACCCTGTGCTGTACCTGCCCTGGGAGTGTTTGATGGGACAGTGTAGAGGGAGCTTTACTCTGTATCTAACCCCGTGCTGTACTGACTGTGGGGGAGGTGGTGAGATGACCTGGAACCAATCACTGGCCGTGCTTGGTTTTGCTCCTTGGTGAATTCACCCCACTCGTCGATGGTGGCCCTGCTGTTTTTGTTTGCGTGTTGCTTTGAGGATCAGCGTGACCACTTTGTGATCGATTTCTGGGCCCCAGGCTGTGCTGCCAATGAAGACAGAGAGGCTGGAGCAAACAAACACAGCAGCGATTGGTGATCCGGCGGGGAGTTTGTGTCCGGGCCCCAAGGGCAGTCCCCAGCACCTTCAGTGTGACCCTCCCTCGCTGAGCGCAGTTTGTCCTGTCGTGACCTCGGTCTGCCTTTTCGGCCCTTCTGTTTACGGGGCGGGAAACATAGAAACATAGAAACATAGAAACATAGAAAATGGGTGCAGGAGTAGGCCATTCGGCCCTTCGAGCCTGCACCACCATTCAATAAGATTATGGCTGATCATTCATCCTCAGTACCCCATTCCTGCTTTCTCTCCATACCCCTTGATCCCTTTCGCCGTAAGGGCCACATCTAACTCCCTTTTGAATATATCCAATGAACTGACCCCAACAACTTTCTGTGGTAGAGAATTCCACAGGTTCACCACTCTCTGAGTGAAGAAGTTTCTCCTCATCTCGGTCCTAAATGGCTGACCCCTTATCCTTAGACTGTGACCCCTGGTTCTGGACTTCCCCAACATCGGGAACATTCTTCCTGCATCTAACTTGTCCAGTCCCGTCAGAATTTTATATGTTTCTATGAGATCCCCTCTCATTCTTCTAAATTCCAGTGATGGTAAGCCCAGTCGATCCAGTCTCTCCTCATATGTCAGTCCTGCCATCCCGGGAATCAGTCTGGTGAACCTTCTCTGCACTCCCTCAATAGCAAGAATGTCCTTCCTCAGATTAGGAGACCAAAACTTCACACAATATTCCAGGTGAAGCCTCACCAAGGCCCTGTACAACTGCAGTAAGACCTCCCTGCTCCTATACTCAAATCCCCTCGCTATGAAGGCCAACATACCATTTGCCGCCTTCACCGCCTGCTGTACCTGCATGCCAACCTTCAATGACTGATGTACCATGACACCCAGGTCTCGTTGCACCTCCCCTTTTGCTAATCTGTCGCCATTCAAATAATATTCTGTCTTCCTGTTTTTGCCACCAAAGTGGATAACTTCACATTTATCCACATTATACTGCATCTGCCATACATTTGCCCACTCACCTAACCTGTCCAAATCACCCTGCAGCCTCTTAGCATCCTCCTCACAACTCACACCGCCACCCAGCTTAGTGTCATCTGCAAACTTGGAGAAACTGTGTACTATTAGTGTGTAAGTTTGGGGCCTCTGGTGCCTGAGTCAGGGGGTTAGGGTTAGGGTTAGCGCTGAGGGAGTCGTTGTACAGCTCTCATCGTGCACTGTCGGTGATTGGGATCCTGAGGAAGACAGTGTTCGAAGACCAGGTCTCCAAATCTGCCACCAAGCTCATGGTCTGCAGGGCTGTAGTGATACCCGCCCTCCTGTATGGCTCAGAGACATGGACCGTGTACAGCAGACACCTCAAGTCGCTGGAGAAATATCACCAACGCTGTCTCCGCAAGATCCTCCAAATCCCCTGGGAGGACAGACGCTCCAACGTTAGCATTAACGTTAGCGTTATGTCTTTAATACTCTTGCGTATGACTCCACGAGGTCTGGTATTGTATTTGAGCTGGTGTGACCTTAGTCCCATTTATTGTAACTCCAGAGTGAGGCACAAGCATGGTGGGCCCTGCACACCTATACAGGTGACCCTCAGGTCTCCCATCGCAGTGCCCTCTGGTGGCACACCTGATGTGACGATACAGTTAGTATACATGGTCGACATACATGACATCGAGCGTCCTCGATCAGGCCAGCATCGAAGCACTGACCACACTCGACCAGCTCCGCTGGGCAGGGCCACATTGTCCGCATGGCCCCCAGACACGAGACTCCCCAAAGCGAGCGCTCTACTCGGAACTCCCTCACGGCAAGCGAGCCCCAGGTGGACAGAGGAAACGTTACAAGGGACCACCCTCAAAGCCTCCCCTGATAAAGTGCAACATCCCCCACCAACACCTGGGAGTCCCCTGGCCCAAAGACCAGTCCGCCCTCAGTGGAGGAACGCGCTGGGCTGGGAGCGCTCCAGAGAGAGGCCTGTGGGGGGAGCCAGGGGGTGTGGAGGGACTGGGGGGGGAAACTGAACACACAAACATGGCCCACAAAGCAAACGGAACCCAGAATTAAAGCAAAGAAATTCTCGCATTGACCTTGGGGTTCGGTTCACCTTCCTCTGCCCCGCGGGCCACAGCTGTTCTGTTCCGGTTTGCCAGGGGGTTATTGCGGGTGCAGTTCCGGGCGGGTCGGGGCACGAGCTCAAACTCTCGCCGGTGTCGCGAACCAGGGCCATGTCACACGCAGCGCAGCCCTCCCTGGGCGGTGTCGCTCAGCGCTGACGGTGAACCCGACCGGAGGATCACGGCAGGGCCTGGTGAACCCTTCACACCGGCCCAGCGGCTGAAAACCCACAGCACAAAGGACCGGATTATCCAGCCCGTATATGAATATCGACGCTTCTCTCCACAGCAACGCGGGCAATATCCCCTGCCTCTGCGGCTGACCATTCTGGCGGGCCCCCTGGTCCCATCGCACGAGACAGGCCGAGGTTATTTACATCCACGTTCTCCTTGGCTCAAGTTCCCACTGGAGTTCATCCCAAACTCGGCTGCCCCCGTGTCCTAACTCACACTCGAGTCCCGCTCACCCATCACCCCCTGTGCTCACTGCCCCGTGTCCTAACTCACACCGAGTCCCACTCACCCATCACCCCCTGTGCTCACTGCCCCGTGTCCTAACTCACACCGAGTCCCACTCACCCATCACCCACTGTGCTCACTGCCCCGTGTCCTAACTCACACCGAGTCCCGCTCACCCATCACCCCCTGTGCTCACTGCCCCGTGTCCTAACTCACACCGAGTCCCGCTCACCCATCACCCCCTGTGCTCACTGCCCCCGTGTCCTAACTCACACCGAGTCCCACTCACCCATCACCCCCTGTGCTCACTGTCCCCGTGTCCTAACTCGCACCAAGTCCCACTCACCCACCACCCCCTGTGCTCACTGCCCCGTGTCCTAACTAGCACCAAGTCCCACTCGCCCATCACCCTCTGTGCTCACTGTCCCCGTGTCCTAACTCGCACCAAGTCCCACTCACCCACCACCCCCTGTGCTCACTGCCCCGTGTCCTAACTAGCACCAAGTCCCACTCGCCCATCACCCTCTGTGCTCAATGTCCCCGTGTCCTAACTCGCACCAAGTCCCACTCACCCATCACCCCCATGTGCTCACTGCCCCGTGTCCTAACTCACACCAAGTCCCACTCACCCATCATCCCCTGTGCTCACTGACCCCGTGTCCTAACTCGCACTGAGTCCCGCTCACCCATCACCCCCATGTGCTCACTGCCCCGTGTCCTAACTCACACCAAGTCCCACTCACCCATCACCCCCTGTGCTCACTGACCCCGTGTCCTAACTCACACCGAGTCCCGCTCACCCATCACCCCCTGTGCTCACTGCCCCGTGTCCTAACTCACACCAAGTCCCACTCACCCATCACCCCCTGTGCTCACTGACCCCGTGTCCTAACTCACACCGAGTCCCGCTCACCCATCACCTCCTGTGCTCACTGCCCCGTGTCCTAACTCACACCGAATCCCACTCACCCATCACCCCCTGTGCTCACTGCCCCGTGTCCTAACTCACACCAAGTCCCACTCACCCATCACCCCCTGTGCTCACTGACCCCGTGTCCTAACTCACACCGAGTCCCGCTTACCCATCACCCCCTGTGCTCACTGCCCCCGTGTCCTAACTCGCACCAAGTCCCGCTCACCCATCACCCCCTGTGCTCACTGCCCCCGTGTCCTAACTCGCACCAAGTCCCGCTCACCCATCACCCCCTGTGCTCACTGACCCCGTGTCCTAACTCACACCGAGTCCCGCTTACCCATCACCCCCTGTGCTCACTGTCCCCGTGTCCTAACTCACACCGAGTCCCACTCACCCATCACCCCCTGTGCTCACTGCCCTGTGTCCTAACTCGCACCAAGTCCCACTCACCCATCACCCCCTGTGCTCCCTGCCCCGTGTCCTAACTCACACCGAGTCCCACTCACCCATCACCCCCTGTGCTCACTTCCCCGTGTCCTAACTCGCACCGAGTCCCGCTCACCCATCACCCCCTGTGCTCACTGCCCCGTGTCCTAACTCACACCGAGTCCCACTCACCCATCACCCACTGTGCTCACTGCCCTGTGTCTTAACTCGCACCAAGTCCCACTCACCCATCACCCCCTGTGCTCCCTGCCCCGTGTCCTAACTCACACCGAGTCCCACTCACCCATCACCCCCTGTGCTCACTGCCCCGTGTCCTAACTCGCACCGAGTCCCGCTCACCCATCACCCCCTGTGCTCACTGCCCCGTGTCCTAACTCACACCGTGTCCCACTCACCCATCACCCCCTGTGCTCACTGCCCCCGTGTCCTAACTCACACCGAGTCCCACTCACCCATCACCCCCTGTGCCCACTGCCCCGTGTCCTAACTCACACCCAGTCCCACTCACCCATCACCCGCTGTGCTCACTGCCCCATGTCCTAACTCACACCGAGTCCCGCTCACCCATCACCCCCTGTGCTCACTGCCCCGTGTCCTAACTCACACCGAGTCCCACTCACCCATCACCCCCTGTGCTCACTGCCCCGTGTCCTAACTCACACCGAGTCCCACTCACCCATCACCTCCTGTGCTCACTGCCCCGTGTCCTAACTCACACCGAGTCCCGCTCACCCATCACCCCCTGTGCTCACTGCCCCGTGTCCTAACTCGCACCAAGTCCCACTCACCCATCACCCCCTGTGCTCACTGCCCCGTGTCCTAACTCGCACCCAGTCCCGCTCACCCATCGCCCCCTGTGCTCACTGTCCCCGTGTCCTAACTCACACCGAGTCCCGCTCACCCATCACCCCCTGTGCTCACTGCCCCGTGTCCTAACTCGCACCGAGTCCCGCTCACCCATCACCCCCTGTGCTCACTGCCCCGTGTCCTAACTCGCACCCAGTCCCGCTCACCCATCGCCCCCTGTGCTCACTGTCCCCGTGTCCTAACTCACACCGAGTCCCGCTCACCCATCACCCCCTGTGCTCACTGCCCCGTGTCCTAACTCACACCCAGTCCCACTCACCCATCACCCCCTGTGCTCATTGACCGCGTGTCCTAACTCACACCCAGTCCCGCTCACCCATCACCCCCTGTGCTCACTGCCCCGTGTCCTAACTCGCACCCAGTCCCGCTCACCCATCGCCCCCTGTGCTCACTGTCCCCGTGTCCTAACTCACACCGAGTCCCACTCACCCATCACCCCCTGTGCTCACTGCCCCGTGTCCTAACTCGCACCCAGTCCCACTCACCCATCACCCCCTGTGCTCACTGCCCCGTGTCCTAACTCGCACCCAGTCCCACTCACCCATCACCCCCTGTGCTCACTGCCCAGTGTCCTAACTCACACCGAGTCCCACTCACCCATCACCCCCTGTGCTCACTGCCCAGTGTCCTAACTCACACCGAGTCCCGCTCACCCATCACCCCCTGTGCTCACTTGGCTCCCGGTTAAGCAATGCCTTGATTTTTAGCTTCTCATCCTGATCCTCCCTATCGATGTAATCTCCTCCAGCCCCACAACACCCGGTCCCTTCGGGATCGCTACACTTCTCCAACTGAAGCTTCTTGAGCATTCCCTGGATTTTCATCGCTCTGCCATCGGCGGTCGTGCCTTCAGCTGCCTGGGGTCTCACCTGACAGAGCGCCGCACTGTGGGAGGGGCAGTACTGAGGGAGTGTCGGAGGGGCAGTACTGAGGGAGTGTCGGAGGGGCAGTACTGAGGGAGTGTCGGAGGGGCAGTACTGAGGGAGTGTCGGAGGGGCAGTACTGAGGGAGTGCCGCACTGTGGGAGGGGCAGTACTGAGGGAGTGTCGGAGGGGCAGTACTGAGGGAGTGTCGGAGGGGCAGTACTGAGGGAGTGTCGGAGGGGCAGTACTGAGGGAGTGCCGCACTGTGGGAGGGGCAGTACTGAGGGAGTGTCGGGGGGGCAGTACTGAGGGAGTGCCGCACTGTGGGAGGGGCAGTACTGAGGGAGTGCCGCACTGTGGGAGAGGCAGTACTGAGGGAGTGTCGGAGGGGCAGTACTGAGGGAGTGTCGGAGGGGCAGTACTGAGGGAGTGCCGCACTGTGGGAGGGGCAGTACTGAGGGAGTGTCGGAGGGGCAGTACTGAGGGCGTGTCGGAGGGGCAGTACTGAGGGAGTGTCGGAGGGGCAGCACTGAGGGAGTGTCGGAGGGGCAGTACTGAGGGAGTGTCGGAGGGGCAGTACTGAGGGAGTGTCGGAGGGGCAGTACTGAGGGAGTGTCGGAGGGGCAGTACTGAGGGAGTGTCGGAGGGGCAGTACTGAGGGAGTGCCGCACTGTCGGAGGGGCAGTACTGAGGGAGTGTCAGAGGGGCAGTACTGACAGAGTGCCGCACTGTCGGAGGGGCAGTACTGAGGGAGTGTCGGAGGGGCAGTACTGAGGGAGTGTCGAAGGGGCAGTACTGAGGGAGTGTCGGAGGGGCAGTACTGAGGGAGTGCCGCACTGTCGGAGGGGCAGTACTGAGGGAGTGTCGGAGGGGCAGTACTGAGGGAGTGTCGGAGGGGCAGTACTGAGGGAGTGCCGCACTGTCGGAGGGGCAGTACTGAGGGAGTGCCGCACTGTCGGAGGGGCAGTACTGAGGGAGTGCCGCACTGTCGGAGGGGCAGTACTGAGGGAGTGTCGGAGGGGCAGTACTGAGGGAGTGCCGCACTGTCGGAGGGGCAGTACTGAGGGAGTGTCGGAGGGGCAGTACTGAGGGAGTGTCGGAGGGGCAGTACTGAGGGAGTGTCGGAGGGGCAGTACTGAGGGAGTGCCGCACTGTCGGAGGGGCAGTACTGAGGGAGTGTCGGAGGGGCAGTACTGAGGGAGTGTCGGAGGGGCAGTACTGAGGGAGTGCCGCACTGTCGGAGGGGCAGTACTGAGGGAGTGTCGGAGGGGCAGTACTGACAGAGTGCCGCACTGTCGGAGGGGCAGTACTGAGGGAGTGTCGGAGGGGCAGTACTGAGGGAGTGTCGGAGGGGCAGTACTGAGGGAGTGCCGCACTGTCGGAGGGGCAGTACTGAGGGAGTGTCGGAGGGGCAGTACTGAGGGAGTGTCGGAGGGGCAGTACTGAAGGAGTGCCGCACTGTCGGAGGGGCAGTACTGGGGGATCACCGCACTGTCGGAGGGGCAGTACTGAGGGAGTGCCGCACTGTCGGAGGGGCAGTACTGAGGGAGCACCGCACTGTCGGAGGGGCAGTACTGAGGGAGTGCCGCACTGTCGGAGGGGCAGTACTGAGGGAGTGCCGCACTGTCGGAGGGGCAGTACTGAGGGAGTGCCGCACTGTCGGAGGGGCAGTACTGAGGGAGTGCCGTACTGTCGGAGGGGCAGTACTGAGGGAGTGCCACACTGTCGGAGGGGCAGTACTGAGGGAGTGCCATACTGTGGGAGGGGCAGTACTGAGGGAGTGCCGCACTGTCTGAGGGGCAGTACTGAGGGAGCACCGCACTGTCAGAGGGACAGTACTGAGGGAGCACCGCACTGTCAGAGGGACAGTACTGAGGGAGCACCGCACTGTCGGAGGGGCCATCTTTCGAAGGCCCCGTCTGCCCTCTCAGGTGTTTGTAAAAGCTCCCACGGCCACTATTTTGAAGAAGAGCAGGGGGAGTTCTCCCCGGTGTCCTGGGGCCAATATTTATCCCTCAATCAACATCACTAAAACAGATGATCGGGTCATTATCACATTGCTGTGTGTGGGAGCTTGCTGTGCACAAGTTGGCTGCCGCGTTTCCCACAATACAACAGTGACCACACTCTTAAAAAGTACTTCATTGTCTGTAAAGTGCTTTGGGACGTCCGGTGGTTGTGAAAGGTGCGATAGAAATGCAAGTCTTTTTTTTTCAAACCTCTCCACCTCTCTCTCTCTCTCTCCGCCTTTAAGGGGCTCCTCAAAGCTTTGCTCCCTTTCCCTAATATCTCCTGCGTGGCTCGGTGTCATATTTTGTCTGATTTACCGTCCCGTGAAACATCGTGGGATGTTTTTGAACAACAACAACCTGTATTTATATATCGCCTCGAATGTAGTGAAATGTCCCAAGGTGTATTACGGGATTAAAAGATTTGACACTGAGCCACATAAGGAGGAATTAGGGGCAAGTGAGTAAAAGCTGGGTCAATGAGGTGGGTTTTTAAGGAGCGTCTTGAAGGAGGAGAGAGAGGTTTAGAGAGGCGGAGAGATTTAGGGAGGGAGTTCCAGAGCTTGGGGCCCAGGCAACAGAAGGCACGGCCACCGATGGTGGAGCGATTATAATCAGGGATGGTCAGGAGGGCAGAATTAGAGGAGGGCAGATATCTCGGGGGGTTGTGGGGCTGGAGGAGGTTACAGAGATAGGGAGGGGTGTAGGGGCATGGAGGGATTTGTAAACAAGGATGTGAATTTTGAAATCGAGGCGTTGCTTAACCGGGAGCCAATGTAGGTCAGTGAGCACAGGGGGTGATGGGTGAGTGGGACTCGGTGCGAGTTAGGACACGGGGGCAGTGAGCACAGGGGGTGATGGGTGAGCGGGACAGGGTGCGAGTTAGGACACGGGGCAGTAAGCACAGAGGGTGAGGGGTGAGTGGGACTCGGTGCGAGTTAGGACACGGGGCACAAGGGGTGATGGGTGAGTGTGACTTAGTGCGAGTTAGGACATGGGGCAGCGAGCACAGGGGGTGATGGGTGAGCGGGACTCGGTGCGAGTTAGGACACGGGGCAGTGAGCACAGGGGGTGATGGGTGAGTGGGACTCGGTGCGAGTTAGGACACGGGGGCAGTGAGCACAGGGGGTGATGGGTGAGCGGGACTCGGTGCGAGTTAGGACACGGGGCACAAGGGGTGATGGGTGAGTGTGACTTAGTGCGAGTTAGGACATGGGGCAGCGAGCACAGGGGGTGATGGGTGAGCGGGACTCGGTGCGAGTTAGGACACGGGGCAGTGAGCACAGGGGGTGATGGGTGAGTGGGACTGGGTGTGAGTTAGGACACGGGTCAGTGAGCACAGGGGGTGATGGGTGAGCAGGACTCGGTGTGAGTTAGGACACGGGACAGTGAGCACAGGGGGTGATGGGTGAGCGGGACTTGGTGTGAGTTAGGACACGGGGCAGTGAGCACAAGGGGTGATGGGTGAGTGTGACTTAGTGCGAGTTAGGACATGGGGCAGCGAGCACAGGGGGTGATGGGTGAGCGGGACTTGGTGCGAGTTAGGACACGGGGCAGTGAGCACAGGGGGTGATGGGTGAGTGGGACTCGGTGCGAGTTAGGACACGGGGCAGTGAGCACAGCAGGTGATGGGTGAGTGGGACTCGGTGCGAGTTAGGACACGGGGCAGTGAGCACAGCGGGTGATGGGTGAGTGGGACTCGGTGCGAGTTAGGACACGGGGCAGTGAGCACAGGGGGTGATGGGTGAGTGGGACTCGGTGCGAGTTAGGACACGGGGCAGTGAGCACAGCGGGTGATGGGTGAGCGGGACTCGGTGTGAGCTAGGACACGGGACATTGAGCACAGCGGGTGATGGGTGAGCGGGACTCGGTGTGAGCTAGGACACGGGACAGCCGAGTTTTGGATCACCTCGAGTGTTAGTAGCGTAGAATGTGGGAGACCAGCCAGGAGTGCGTTGGAATAGTCAAGTTTGGAGGTAACGGAGGCAGGGATGAGGGCTTCAGCAGCGGATGAGCTGAGGCTGGGTGGAGCTGGGTGATGTTACAGAGGGGGAATTAGGCGGTTTTCGTTATACCGCAGATATGTGGTCGGAAGGTCATTTCAGGAGTAAATCTGATGCCCAGGTTGCAAGCGTGTGGTGAAGCCTCAGAGAGCAGTTGTGGAAAAGTTTTGCTCGGTATAAAAGCAGGGAAGTCTGGCGACAGTTGTACACGGTATTGGTGAGGCCACACCTGGAGAACCGCGTGCAGATTTGTTCTCCGCATTTCAGGAGGGATATACTTACATTGGAGGCAGCTCAGAGAAGGCTCACTCGGCTGGTTCCGGGGATGAGGGGGTTGACTCACGAGGGACGGTTGGATCGGGTGGGGGAGGGGGCTGAAATTCACCGTTCCCGAAGGGACGGCGATCGCGGAGCTCGGGCGGGGCAGCCGATAAAATCGACGGCCCTCCGAGGTCGGGTACTTTCCCCTCCCCGAGCCATATTCAGCCATGGAGTGTTGCCGCGATCGGGGCCCTTTGGGAGGGAAAGCGTTTGGTGAACGATTGTTAATTTCATTGAAGATTACAGTATCCTCCGGATTTAGCGCTCATTAGTTTTATTAATTGTTTTGGCTCCTGCACTTTTGGACAACTTTCAGGTCTGACTCTGTCGTGCAGGCCTGTGGGCTGCAGAGACCTGCCTGGGAGGTTCACCCTGAGCATGGGAGGAGTGTTGGGAAGGTGACACCTGGCACACCGGGTCAGAAGCAGGGCGGCACGCGGGAGTTGGGCAGCGGGCACGGGAGGCAGCCGCTGCGATTCGTGTGTTGTGCACCAGACCAGCGTGCCCGCTGCCTTGACCAGCCCGAATCAGGATTGCGGTTGGCTGCTTGGGGACAAGGGATATCCCCGGTGCACGTGGCCTGCTCACTGCACTGCGGGACCCCAGCACAGCGCCAGAACATGCTTACAATGACGCATCTTCGATCAGTGCATAGACATCCTTAAACAGAGGTTCTGGTGCCTGAACCACACTGCTGGCAGTATTCCCCTCAATGGGTCTCCATAATAGAAACATCGAAAATAGGTGCAGGAGCAGGCCATTCGGCCCTTCTAGCCTGCACCGCCATTCAATGAGTTCATGGCTGAACATGCAACTTCAGTACCCCATTCCTGCTTTCTCACCATACCCCTTGATCCCCCGAGTAGTAAGGACTACATCTAACTCCTTTTTGAATATATTTAGTGAATTGGCCTCAACAACTTTCTGTGGTAGAGAATTCCACAGGTTCACCACTCTCTGGGTGAAGAAGTTCCTCCTCATCTCAGTCCTAAATGGCTTTCCCCTCATCCTCAGACTGTGACCCCTGGTTCTGGACTTCCCCAACATCGGGAACATTCTTTCTGCATCTAACCTGTCTAACCCCGTCAGAATTTTAAACGTTTCTATGAGGTCCCCTCTCATTCTTCTGAACTCCAGTGAATACAAGCCCAGTTGATCCAGTCTTTCTTGATATGTCCGTCCCGCCATCCCGAGAATCAGTCTGGTGAATCTTCGCTGCACTCCCTCAATAGCAAGAATGTCCTTCCTCAAGTTAGGAGACCAAAACTGTATACAATACTCCAGGTGTGACCTCACCAAGGCCCTGTACAACTGTAGCAACACCTCCCTGCCCCTGTACTCAAATCCCCTCGCTATGAAGGCCAACATGCCATTTGCTTTCTTAACCGCCTGCTGTACCTGCATGCCAACCTTCAATGACTGATGTACCATGACACCCAGGTCTCGTTGCACCTTCCCTTTTCCTAATCTGTCACCATTCAGATAATAGTCTGTCTCTCTGTTTTTACCACCAAAGTGGATAACCTCACATTTATCCACATTATACTTCATCTGCCATGCATTTGCCCACTCACCTAACCTATCCAAGTCGCTCTGCAGCCTCATAGCATCCTCCTCGCAGCTCACACTACCACCCAACTTAGTGTCATCCGCAAATTTGGAGATACTGCATTTAATCCCCTCGTCTAAATCATTAATGTACAGTGTAAACAGCTGGGGCCCCAGCACAGAACCCTGCGGTACCCCACTAGTCACTGCCTGCCATTCTGAAAAGTGCCCATTTACTCCTACTCTTTGCTTCCTGTCTGACAACCAGTTCTCAATCCACGTCAGGCACACTACCCCCAATCCCATGTGCTTTAACTTTGCACATTAATCTCTTGTGTGGGACCTTGTCGAAAGCCTTCTGAAAGTCCAAATACACCACATCAACTGGTTCTCCCTCGTCCACTCTACTGGAAACATCCTCAAAAAATTCCAGAAGATTTGTCAAGCATGATTTCCCTTTCACAAATCCATGCTGACTTGGACCTATCATGTCACCTCTTTCCAAATGCGCTGCTATGACATCCTTAATAATTGATTCCATCATCTTACCCACAACTGAGGTCAGGCTGACCGGTCTATAATCGTCGTGGTCTGCTGCATGCTGCACAACCTGGCTATCATGAGGGGACAGCCACTGGAGGTCGAGCAGGAGTAGCAGCCGAGGAGGTGCAGGAGGAGGTGGATTCCCATCCTCCCAGAGCTCGGAGGTGTCGACCCATCACCACCCTGGAAGGGCCGGGTGCAGACTGGCCAGCACCCTGCTGGGAGGGTGTGTCCTCACATTTATGGAGGTGCCTGACACCTCCACTACAATCTCCCTCCGTGCATTATGTACTGGCGGTCTGCCAGGTCTCCCCACATTCTTCTCCTGTCCTCTACAACGTCCATCAGCATCTCCATCATCACAGGAGGTCCCTCGAAGCGAGGATGACTTGCTTCCACGCCAAAAAAGTGATGAGTTCACTGGTGTTTCAACGAAGGAGCTAATATTCCAGATCTCGGACTACACGTTGAAGGGTGGAAGATGCCCTGTGGGTGGATTGTTTTAACGTGGGGTGACCGTTGCACACCAGCCACCACACGGGGCTTGACCGAGCGAGGTCTTGGTCCAGTGGCAAGGGTTAACCAGGACGACTGGAGACCAGCTCTGCTGCACGGACCCAGTGCGCACACACATATCGCACACAGTGTGGGCTGGGCCCGTGCTGCCCCTGGGAACCCTGGGCCCCGAACTCACGCCTCCCCCCTGGGCCCCGAGCACACACCCCCCCCTCCACAGTCTCTCGCCGCTCCTCCGCCCGACCTCGCTGCCCCGGCTGTACCTGCCTGCGCTCCAATCAGCGACCTGGACCTTGATGACGTCACTCTTGGGCTGCCGTCGCCCTCCTGCGCCAAGCTCGCGCCGGGCCCGACCGGCGAGAGAACACCAGCGGCAGGTCGGGGCCATCAAAGGCGTGGGGAGCAGCGTAGAGGCTCCAGATCAGTCAACCTGTTGGCTCTCCTTGCAGCTCTGACACCAGCCATCCTGCAAACCTCCTTCCCCCGCCACCGCCTCAGGGCCTTGCTGCAAACCCCGGGCCTTTGAAACGGCCAGGGACCAGCCGGCTCGGCAGAAACCCTTACCTGCACGCTGAAATTCTCAGCGGTGCTAGCGCTCAAATTAAGACAGCCACACCGCTGAAAAAAGCGCTTTGGAAGGTTTAACTCGTGCTGGAACCCAGTTGTTCGCATTGGGACCTGAATATGGACTGGCCCAGCCACAAAAATAATTTCAGCGCCGATGGCCACTTGCTTTGGAGGCAGTTCAGAGAAGGTTCACTCGGTTAATTCCGGGGATGAGGGGTTTGACTTATGAGGAAAGGTTGAGGAGTTTGGTCCTCTACTCATTAGAGTTCAGAAGAATGAGAGGTGATCTTATCGAAACGTATCAGATTATGAGGGGGCTCGACAAGGTGGATGCAGAGAGGATGTTTCCACTGATGGGGGAGACTAGAACTAGGGGGCATGGTCTTAGAATAAGGGGCCGCCCATTTAAAACTGAGATGAGGAGGAATTTCTTCTCTCAGAGGGTTGTAAATCTGTGGAATTCGCTGCCTCAGAGAGCTGTGGAGGCTGGGTCATTGAATATATTTAAGACAGAGATAGACAATTTCTTAAACGATAAGGGAGTGAAGGGTTATGGGGAGCGGGCGGGGAAGTGGAGCTGAGTCCATGATCAGATCAGCCATGATCGTATTAAATGGCGGAGCAGGCTCGAGGGGCCGAATGGCCGACTCCTGCTCCTATTTCTTATGTTTTTATGTTAAAGTTGTCGAATAACTACGAGTTATTGCTAGCCTCCCTGAGTGGTATTTGGCTGCTGGAATTGGCCCTGTTTGCCCACAGGCGAGCGAAACTGGTATTTCAGGCTGTGAGCGTACCTCCTGCAGCAGGCCGCTTAGCCTAGCAACCACCTAGCAACCGACCTAGCAACCAGCAGCCGAGCCTAGATTTAACCACCTGAAAATCTCCCGACACCATCAACAACGCATAATCTGCTTGGCGGTGTTGCATATAATTGCCACCACAAAGCTCTGCGGGGAGAAAAGAGCCTGCAGTTTTCACTCCGCCACCCTTTACTGACTCTGGGCCAAATCTGGGATCTTTACGGAGAACTTCAAGCGTGAATTGGAAGTAATTTCACAGCTGGCTTGTCTTGCTTGCTTCTTTCCGGAAGGAATATAAATTCTCTTCTGCTTTTCCCGCTCTTCTCCTGAAGGGTACCAACTGTGTCTCATCGGAACAGAAGCAATAGGAGCAGGAGTCGGCCATTCGGCCCCTCGAGCCTGTTACACAGGAACAGGAGGAGGCCCATTCGGCCCCTCCATCCTGCTCCGCCATTCAATAAGATCATGGCTGATCTGATCATGGACTCAGCTCCACTTCCCCGCCCGCTCCCCATAACCCTTCGCTCCCTTATCGCTCAAAAATCTGTCTATCTCCACCTTAAATATATTCAATGACCCAGCCTCCACAGCTCTCTGGGGCAGAGAATTCCACAGATTTACAACCCTCTGAGAGAAGAAATTCCTCCTCATCTCAGTTTTAAATGGGCGGCCCCTTATTCTAAGATCATGCCCTCTAGTTCTAGTCTCCCCCATCAGTGGAAACATCCTCTCTGCATCCACCTTGTCAAGCCCCCTCATAATCTTCAGCATTTCAATGAGATCACCTCTTATTCTTTTGAACTCCAATAATTATAGGCCCAACCTGCTCAACTTTTCCTCATAAGACAACCCACTAACCTCAGGAATTAACCGAGTGAACCTTCTCTCAACTGTCTCCAAAGCAAGTATATCCTTCCTTAAATACGGAAACCAAAACTGCACGCAGTACTCCAGGTGTGGCCTCACCAATACCCTGTATAACTGGAGCAAGACTTCCCTGCTTTTATACTCCATCCCCTTTGCAATAAAGGCCAAGATACCATTGGCCTTCCTGATCACTTACTGTACCTGCATACTATCCTTTTGTGTTTCATGTACAAGTTCCCCCAGGTCCCGTTGCACTGCGGCACTTTGCAATCTCTCCCCCTGTCACTCGGAGCTATCAAGCCAGCTGTAGCTGAGTGGCTGCAGCGCTCTCTCTCTCTCGGCCCTGAGTCACAAGGTCATGGGTTCGAACCCCGCTCCACAGACTTCAGCCCACAATCCGGACTGATATTCCCTCGTACCAGTACTGAGGGAGCGCCGCACTGTGGGAGGGGCGGTACTGAGGGAGCGCCGCACTGTGGGAGGGGCGGTACTGAGGGAGCGCCGCACTGTCGGAGGGGCAGTACTGAGGGAGCGCCGCACTGTGGGAGGGGCGGTACTGAGGGAGCGCCGCACTGTCGGAGGGACAGTACTGAGGGAGCGCCGCACTGTGGGAGGGGCGGTACTGAGGGAGCGACGCACTGTTGGAGGGGCAGTACTGAGGGAATGCTGCACTGTCGGAGGGGCAGTACTGAGGGAGTGCCGCACTGTCGGAGGGTCAGTACTGAGGGAGCGCCGCACTGTTGGAGGGGCAGTACTGAGGGAGTGCTGCACTGTCGGAGGGGCAGTACTGAGGGAGTGCCGCACTGTGGGAGGGGCAGTACTGAGGGAGTGCTGCACTGTCGGAGGGGCAGTACTGAGGGAGTGCCGCACTGTCGGAGGGTCAGTACTGAGGGAGCGCCGCACTGTGGGAGGGGCAGTACTGAGGGAGCGCCGCACTGTCGGAGGGGCAGTACTGAGGTAGTGCTGCACTGTCGGAGGGGCAGTACTGAGGGAGAGCCGCACTGTCGGAGGGTCAGTACTGAGGGAGCACCGCACTGTCGGAGGGCAGTACTGAGGGAGCGCCGCACTGTCGGAGGGGCGGTACTGAGGGAGCGCCTCACTGTCGGAGGGGCAGTACTGAGGGAGCGCCGCACTGTCGGAGGGGCGGTACTGAGGGAGCGCCGCACTGTCGGAGGGGCAGTACTGAGGGAGTGCCGCACTGTCGGAGGGGCGGTACTGAGGGAGCGCCGCACTGTCGGAGGGACAGTACTGAGGGAGCGCCTCACTGTCGGAGGGGCAGTACTGAGGGAGCACCGCACTGTCGGAGGGGCAGTACTGAGGGAGCGCCGCACTGTTGGAGGGACAGTACTGAGGGAGAGCCGCACTGTCGGAGGGGCGGGACCCAGGCTCAGAGCTATGTTTGCCCAGAGCACGGTGCGTGAACCTGCCAGTTTGCAGCGGCACACAGACATACAGACAGACTTGCATTTATATCGCGCCTTTGACGACCACTGGACGTCTCAAAGTGCAGGGTGAGGGAAAGTCATTTTGGGAACGTTCGCGGGGCACTAATTTGCCGCGCCTTTAAGACTCGGCTTTTCCCGGGATCTGATTCGGAGTTCCGTGCAAGGGCAGGGGGCAAACTTCCGCGAGCGCCCCCCGGCACCGCCCCCACCCGGACGCCCCCTCCCCATCCCCCCCCCCCCCCCAGAACACCCCTTCCCCC